>NC_090735.1:29365154-29375154 GCF_036898095.1 Palaemon carinicauda | reverse complement strand
ACGTTATATAAGAGAGAGAGAGTGAGAGAGAGAGAGAGGAGAGAGAGAGAGAGAGAGAGAGAGAGAGAGAGAGAGAGAGAGAGAGAGAGAGAGAGAGAGAGAGAATAATATTTTTGCCTCCATAAACGACATGGTTTTTATTGGTGTGTTGTATCCATCCTTCTAAAAGAAATCCTTGACTTTTCACTTGGTATTACACTTTCAAATGTCAATCATCCATGAAAGAGAATAAAATACGCCTTAAAGAGAGTAAAATAAAACTAATAAAGTGTCTCACATTTATAAATATATTTAAAAGCAGATTATTGAAGCTTCTTAAACGTTTCGAGTTTAAATAAAACCTATAATGGAGATGAAAATATTTATCAGTCTGCTTTCAGATTTACTGAAATGTGAATTTCCATCAGTTTTCAAATTTATTTTCCTTTCAATAGACATTTCAGAAATATGAAAGGGATAAAAAATTCCATTTCCAATTTACAAAGAAATGGAAAGAAAAAATGAAGTTCTCAACCAAAGGGCGATGCAATGTGTACCAGACTCTAATAATCTGATCTCGAATCCAGGCTTCCGTAATCAAAGAAGACTTTAATCAAAGCCATTAAACTCTGAATCCCAATCAACATTCATATTCAATATTTATTTTGATTGGAAATTGAACTGTCACTCGCCAAGAGGTGAACTGAGATGATCTAACGCATTAATCAAACATATTTGTAATTTTCTTTTTAAGTTTACACCCTTCGTCTGAATATTCCTCGAGGTATATTCAAAATATTTTTCTTACTTGTAAAACTAAAATGTCAACTTAAAAAACGGTCGTGAAAACTTATGTCCTGGAAGTTCAGGGAAATATTCAGTGCCTTAAAGCTAAAGCATGTTTCATACCGTAATACATATGAATAGCTAGGGCATGAATTTCCGAATGTTTGTATCATCGGGAATTGATGAAATCATAAATATTACACAGCACTCAATTGCATAAAATTACCATTTATCATCGTTGATTATTAAAGGAAAGTGGAAACTAAAAGAAAAATAAAACTGCCAAAATGTGTTATAGAGAAATGATACATATATTGCAAGAGTGGAAAGTCTAAATACCTTGAAGTCCATGAGTGCATCAATTAATGGTAATAAATTGCAATTCTGGATCCTGCATCTATATCAAGGATTAGCAACGATCTTGAAATTGAACTGTCATTGAACTGAGGAAAATATGGAAAGATCTGTGACATTAATCTCGTACTTTTTTCTGACCTTTAGAGCTGTTAATCTTTGTGATATGGTGTGATAGAGTTTTATTTATTGCAAGAGAGTTATGCCAATATTTTTTGTTTTTTATAGTTTACAGTTCTCTGGTTTTATCACATTACTGTCATTTCATATCTAATCAATTATTTCTTAAGATACAATATTTAAAGTCAGATAATTGGCAGTATAAGAGAGAGAGAGAGAGAGAGAGAGAGAGAGAGAGAGAGAGAGAGAGAGAGAGAGAGAGAGAGAGAAAAGACTTAATTAGAATAAACAAATGTTTGTGTACTGTTTTGTAAACTTTATAATCCATTTATAGTTCACACAGTGATGTGATTTCAATGGATTCTTTGCTAAGGAAATCGTGAAATGTATATGCCATTTCCTTTCATCTTCTTTATGAATTTTGAGAAATGGAGTATTTCCGAGAGCGATTTTATATTATTTTCTGGCTGTATCCTCATGATAAAAAATGTAAAAGTGTAGTCTGACTGATGGATTAACGTGGATTACATTTTTATATGTCCTATTATTTTTGTAACATTTTTTTAAAAGGACTAATTTCAATTTAATCACTCTGTTTCTGTCTAGTCATTTGTCTCTTGAGATATATATATATATATATATATATATATATATATATATATATATATATATATATATATATATATTTATTTATATATATATATATATATATATATATATATATATATATATATGTATATATATATATATATATATATATATATATATATATATATATATATATATATATATATATATATATATATATATATATAATCATCTTCATCCTCATCTCCTACCCCTATTGACGCAAAGGGCCTCAGTTAGATTTCGCCAGTCGTCTCTGTCTTGAGGTTTTAATTCAATACTTATCTATTCATCTCCATCTTCACGCTCCATAATCCTCAGTCATGTAGGCCTAGGCCTTCTAAGTCTTTTAGTGCCTTGTGGAGTCGAGTAGAAAGTTTGGTGAACTAATCTCGGCTGAGGAGAGCGAACCATCTCCAACTACCCCTCACCATGATCTCATCCACAGATGGCACTTGAGTAATCTCTCTTATAGTTTCACTTCTAATCCTGCCATTTAACTCTCAATATCCCCCTGATGGCTTTGTTCTCAAATCTACAAAATCTGTTGGATATTGCTTCATTGTCATATCACGACTCGTGTACATACAGTAACACCGATCTTACTGAACTGAAATACAGCCTGATTATTATATGTAATTTTCAGGCGATTTGATTTCCAGATTTTACTTAACCTAGCCATTGTCTGATTTTCTTTTTTCAATCTTTTATTAAACTCAAATTCTAAAGATCCTGTATTAGATATCATAGTTCCTAATTATATAAATGACTCCACCCCATTAATACTTTCTCCTTCCAATGATATTGCAAATGCTGTTGTGTCCTGCTAATAAGGACAGTGTCATCAGCATACTCTAGATCAGCTAATTCCTTATTATCCATCCCGTCTAATCCCCTTTCCACCGTTCTAACTGTTCTATGCATTACAAAATCCATGAGGAGGATAAACAAAATAGGTGACAAAACATTCCCTTGGAGTACTCGACTGTTCACTGCAAATTCATTTGATAGGACTCCACTCACTTTGACTTTGCACTTACCATGCTCATGAACAGACTTAATCAAATTTACATATTTAAGATTAACTCCAGAATAACAGAACTCTCCACAAAATTGGCCGATGCACACTATCAAAGGCTTTTTCATAGTCCACAAATGCCATCAACATTGGATTCCTATACTCTACACATTGCTGTACACCATGTCTAAAAATTAAAATTTGGTCAGTACAACTTCTACCTTTTCTAAATCCTGCTTGTTCATCTCTAAGCTTTTCATCAATATTTCTCTATAATCTATGTAGAATAAGCATACTATATATTTTTATGACAATTGCAATCTTTCAAATCTCCTTTTTCTGCTATTTTCACCATCACTCCTAGCTCTCGTTCATCAGGTTTTGCCTCTTCATGCCACATTCTACAAAATAATCTTGTAAGTATTCTGGGACTCGCTTCCTTGTCAGCTAATTTCATCTCAGCAGTTATTCTATCATATCCATTGGCTTTTCATATCTCGAGTTTCTTAAGAATAGCTTCGACTTCAAACACACTTAAGTCATTCATGGGCACATAAAGGTCTTCCTCAGCTCCGGGTATATCAATCAAATTATTTCCTTCATATCTCCTATTCATGACCTCACTAAAATTTTCCATCCAACGTTGCCTTCCTTCATCTTCAGCTTTTATAACAGATCCATCTCTCTTTCGGATGAGTATATGCTGCTTCTTCTTTGCCCCCGAGGAAATTTTATTAATAATTATATGAGCAATTCTTACACCATAGCCACTCCCTGAATTCCTAGCCTCGTCAGCCTCATCTGCTTCACTGTCTAAATATTCTCTCCAGTCATTCCTGGCATTTCTTTTGACTTCACTGTCAATACTGGAATACTTACCATGCTCTACCTGGTAATTTTCAATTTTTCCTCGAAAACTTTCAACGCTCACTTTCAGTCTTTGTCGCCTTTTTATAGTATCCCAAGTATCATTTGATATCCATGGCTAACTCCTTGTAACTATATGTCCCAAAACTTCACTACCAACTGACTGACATATGTTCTTAATATCACGGCATTCTTCCTTAATTGTGTGTTCTTTGTCTCTTAAAGTCTCTAAGCCTGATAATCGACTCCTACATTCAATAGCAAAGGTTTCTCTGTGCTCATCTTCTAGAAGCTTAGTCGTATCAAACCTAGGTATTCTATCTACATTTCTGTTGGGTGTTTTCCGTTTTATTTCAGTGTGGCAATGAGGATCTGGTGATCACTACCAATATCTGCACCTCTGTAACTTCTTACATTTCTCAGAGTCCTCCAAGATTGTTTGCTGAACAGAAACTTATAAAATGGTCTCCATTTTCATTTGCAACTTCGCCAAGTCCCTCAACACCCATTAAATTCTCTTATGCCTTGATTAATTTTTCCAACTTTTTCATTAAAATCACCTATCACAATTTTCATATCTCTTTTTGGGATCTCATCTATTACACTCTGCAGTTCGTCATAGCATTCATCTTTAATTTCTTCAGGGGCAACATTTGTTGGGGCATAACATACCATAATGTTCATATTGTACGGCTTTGATTTAAACTTTGCAAGTAACAATCTGCTATTTACAGTTCTCCACTCAGTTAATGCCTTTTCTGCTCTTGGTGTCATCATCATTCCTATACCTTCCTCTTCCAATTCCATCAGTTCTTCCCGAATAGACATATATATTGCCTTGGTCTAAGATTTCCTTACCGACCCCCTTACAACTCGTTTCACTTAGGGCCAAGATATCCAAATTATACTTCATGAGTTCATTCTCCACTTTTTGTAAATTTCCAATTACATATTTTAAATTTTTCTTTAGCATTTATAAACCGCGAGATTCTTAGCACCCCGCTACGCCCGGGACTGGGGGCCATTCTGTCATTTTCGCTTTCTATAGGCTGACTAAATGCATAGAGGATTCATTGGCTAGATTCGCCAAAGGATAACCAGTTTCTTGTGATGCGCAGTGCCTATCTAACTAAGGTTAGTGACCTCTGCCGGTCCATACTAATTTTATTAAGATCATCCGCAGGGCATCGAGGGTATAAGCCGAAGAGAAAGCTTGTCTATCACCTTAAACCCAATCCGCCATTCTGCTGCCAGTGACTTCTTCGAGATTTAGGGGGGAATTTACTCCACACCCAAAGCTCTAGTTACTTCACCAGGTTACTCATCCGCTTATATAGCCGTTGGCAAACATGGATTACTAAGATATACTGCCTAGCAAGGTATATATATATATATATATATATATATATATATATATATATATATATATATATACATATATAAATAGATAGATAGATAGATAGAGAGAGAGAGAGAGAGAGAGAGAGAGAGAGAGAGAGAGAGAGAGAAATGCCCGTTATTCATCATAACCTGCAAAGTGAAACACAACTACAACCTATTTCCTTACGTGTTTGTACAGGTTACAGAACGAGAAATATATTTATACATCCATTGCTAGTTTCAGTAATATTCAGTTGCGTAGAATCGTTGCTGTTTCCCCGAATCCTTGTCGAAAAAAAGAAAATAAAATGCCAGCACCAATTTTCTTTTAAAATTCAAATCTATGTCGTGTTTCAGGGACTGGCGGAATAATTTTTCTTTGAATATATTTTAACCGAGAAATCGTAAACCTTGTAAAGATTTCTGATTTTTTGCGGTTATAAAAAATGAAAATGCTTCATACGAAAACTTTTATTGAAAAATTTCTTCTGCGTGCATTTGCATATTTCTACAAGGTTGGGAACTGCTCGAAAAAATTCTAAATAAATTGTCACATCAATCAAGTCTTATGCATTGTGATCGAAAAAAAAAAAAATACTACTAGCAGGGATATGGATATTTCTTTAGAGTCTGTATGATTTGCTCACCTATACTTTCAGCTGGAAGAAATTTTTATTAGTAATGAAGATATTTTCTATTAAAAAAAAAGATATGCCTTAGTTTCTCTTTGGATAATAGTACTTCCTTTTTTCTTATACAATGATTTTTGGTTGATTTATGTTAAGGAATAAACATTATACAGAGAAACTTACCCTTTTTCGTACCGATTTTTTTTTTTGGTGGGGGGGGGGGGGGGGGCAAAGAAGTGCGAATGGAAAATTCTATGGGTACCCAAGATAATGCAATAGACTGAATATAGATTTTTTCTCAAAACCCTTGTGATTGAAATTTTAATTTTTTAAATTTTTACCCAGGCTTAAAATTTTAGAAAGCAATATATCTAAATCATTGAGGTAAAATTCCATCTTTTCTAATTTGGAAACCATTATCATATGAGCTCTTATTCATAATCTATTATAGACTTTCCCTGAACATTCAAATTTTGTATTTACCTAAAAGTTTAAGGTGATGTTACTGGTTAGGAATAAAAAAGAAAAAAAAATTCCCGAAAGATTATAGCATGCTGAAGGGTCTGTAAGTCTCATATGTTTATTCATTCATTTCTTAGTGGAAACTAATTTGAAAAGCGTTTCAATTGATATAATATTAAAAAAAGGAACACATATTTCTGTTTAAACTTAAGAGGATCAAGTCCCTGATTAGCCTTTCGGTATGAATTTAAGTTATATTAGAGCAAAAACAATTTTTTAAAATTTTTTGTGCAGTTTTGAAGTTTAATGAAAACTAGAAGAGCAAAAAATTAGTCTTTCATATATATATATATATATATATATATATATATATATATATATATATATATATATATATATATATATATACATATAAATAAATAATATATATATATATATATATATATATATATATATATACATATAAATAAATATATATATATATATATATATATATATATATATATATATATATATATATATATACATATAAATAAATATATATATATATATATATAAACATTTTGGAGTAGGGAGACGCGTTCTGTTTTTTCATTCATTTATTTGCGCCGACGTTTCGTATCACCTTGATACATTTTCCAGGCTGAAACGATTACAAATCAATTGTGTATAAGTAAAAAGATACACACAACGTTTACCAACACCAAAATTAAAAAGCTTTTTAATAAATTAAGAATAAAAACAGAGTAAAAACAGAAACACAGAACAACAGTGAAAGGGCTTGGAGCGAATATAGAGAAACAAATTAATTCAATAATAATTATAATAATAATAATAGAAAAATATATAATAATAATGATAATAATAATAATAATAGTAATAGAACGAACAAGACACCTACCCACAGCGGTAGCGTAAGGAGAACTGACATGAAAAATTGTTATGGAAGGGAGTGTAAACAAAACAACAGGTAATTAGGCAATAAACAATTGGGTGGAAGACGACTGGTGGTTAAGAGAAGGTACAGTTAGCTTAATCATTATTGATTCAAGGGTGGTTAGTTCATCTATATGTCGGGTTCTTCCTATTATATTAAAATGACTGGTATCTATGTGTGTTTTGCAACTTTTACTGTGATTTCTTATGTTTGATTGTTCTGGATTTGATAGTCGACAACCCGTTCTATAGCTAATTCCCTGATGAGAACACACATAGATACCAGTCATTTTAATATAATAGGAAGAACCCGACATATAGATGAACTAACCACCCTTGAATCAATAATGATTAAGCTAACTGTACCTTCTCTTAACCACCAGTCGTCTTCCACCCAATTGTTTATTGCCTAATTACCTGTTGTTTTGTTTACACTCCCTTCCATAACAATTTTTCATGTCAGTTCTCCTTACGCTACCGCTGTGGGTAGGTGTCTTGTTCGTTCTATTACTATTATTATTATTATTATCATTATTATTATATATTTTTCTATTATTATTATTATAATTATTATTGAATTAATTTGTTTCTCTATATTCGCTCCAAGCCCTTTCACTGTTGTTCTGTGTTTCTGTTTTTACTCTGTTTTTATTCTTAATTTATTAAAAAGCTTTTTAATTTTGGTGTTGGTAAACGTTGTGTGTATCTTTTTACTTATACACAATTGATTTGTAATCGTTTCAGCCTGGAAAATGTATCAAGGTGATACGAAACGTCGGCGCAAATAAATGAATGAAAAAACAGAACGCGTCTCCCTACTCCAAAATGTTTATGCTTGAGTAATTGCTCCTGTCTCCATACTTATATATATATATATATATATATATATATATATATATATATATATATATATATATATTTATATGTATACATATATATATATATATATATATATATATATATATATATATATATATATATATATATATATATATATATATATATATATATGTATACATATATATATATATATATATATATATATATATATATATATATATATGTCAGAAGTTGAATGATCAAGGTCATACATATCATTCTCTTTTGAGTGATATGAGATCAGCTATTATTTCAAAATACGCAAAATAATATAGTACTGCACATATTATTTACAAACAAAGATATAAAGCAACTAGAATAGGAATAACAACGAAGTAGAAATCTTTGTTACTCAAACAAAGTTCATACATAGGAATATTTTGAAATTTTTTTTATTTCAAGTGCAAAAATACGCGAAATATATAGAAAAAGCGGAAAAGGAAAACTAGATGTCATTAAGACCACAATTCAGTTTCCTGGGCAAAGACGTTCAGCCTCTTCATGTATCAACTTAAATAAAAGTAGAAATAAATATTTTCAAAATGGATGGTATTAAATTAAATATTTCTGAGTTAATTTTACAAATGTCAGCTACAGAAGTATTATTCAAGTTAGGCAATTACAACGTAAATTTGCACTCAGAATGATAACTCATTTCCAAACGCAATGATTAGTCTCCCCCGGGTTTGATTAAAAAAGCCCAGTTGAACAGATGTAGCCCCCCCCCTCTCTCTCTCTCTCTCTCTCTCTCTCTCTCTCTCTCTCTCTCTCTCTCTCTCTCTCTCTCTCTCTCTCTCACTTTATCTTCCTCATGCCGTCTGCTTGGATCAAGAAAAGAGGCGTGAAGCCTCTACTGCTGTGACGGCATTATAGGAGAAATTATTACAAAGGCATCTTCCGATCAACTAACGTTATTAAGAGACAATAGAGGAATTTATAGGCTCCCAAGTGCCATAGAAGGGTGACAATTGCATATCTACATTCACTGGATTTTGTCAATAATGTTGACATAACCATAAAACAACATACAATATGATAACGTAATGATAATAGTTGCATTAGCATGTTACATTCAACGGCTCTTTGGCAGGAAGTCAGATGGCTATTACATTATAGAGGTTGTATGTGCGTTACTTGTTGCACGTTCATTACATAGTTCCCCCTCCCCCCGAAGCAAAATTACATAAGAAAGAGGAAGACCTGTCCTTGGGACGTACTGTTGGTGGGTCGTTTTGAAATAGATTCGTTGGTTTTAGGTGGTCAGTAGTGATTCAATCCTCTTTATTCAGAACGCTGAAGGAGAAAGCCTTCAATGTACAATGGATGGCAAGGAATGGATGGACCCGTATATGGGAGCAAAAGCTGTGACTTGCAAGCATCGGATTGCATTAAGATACGTGTTAGGGAGTTAGGTTTTTCAGCATGTGATTCTTTCTAGGGTCTTGTAAGTCTTACACCATGAAGTAAATTTTCCCACAACGTAACACAGGCACTATTTACTATTTCTTCAGTTGAGACATCCTTCGTGTCCTTGTGAGTGGTCCTCACTCTGCGGAGGACCCGGATAAGTTCTGGAAACTATCTTTAGTTATTGCTGTGGAATATCAAAGCTGCTTGAAGGGTACGATGGAAACTTTCCACCCATCTATTTGCTGCAAGATTGTAAGTGGTAATATGATATAGTGTGATGCTGAGATGCCCAAATGATTTCCACAATTGAGTGGTGAAAGTAGCATCCCTGTCCAAAGTAACGTGCTCTGTGATCCTGAATCTTGCTATATATCAGGAAAGTAAGCCTGCAGTACATGAGACATACATTGGATCTTGCATGAGGATGGCTTGTGCTACAGAGAGGAATGATTTATGACTGGAAGGAAAATTTGTCTATGATGTGGGAAAGGGGCAGCGCCAAGCATGTTAACGTGAACTTGAGAAAAACAACGCTGAGGTTGATAAAAAGTGA
>NC_090735.1:29352654-29355154 GCF_036898095.1 Palaemon carinicauda | reverse complement strand
CAGCCGCAAAAATACTTACATTTGCATTTAGAGCACAGTCCGCAATAGCTACTGCTTATTTCTAAAAAGTCAGCAAGGTGAAGAAGAATAGTTTCTGAAAATAATTTTCTATAATTATTATCTGTCTATATTCTTGAAATACGGTAAATGGTTTCTGTTGCTATCTCTTATTTACAGTAAAAACATTCTCTACTGAACATATTTCCACAGTCTCACACCTAAAGCTAGAAACTATTATTTAGAAGAGATAAAACTTTTTAAGAAATATATCCAGAAAAGAGAAAGTTCTGAATAAGATAATTTGTAGCGTTAAAAAAGGAGGAATACAAATTAGAATACAGAAAAAAAATCAGACCATATAAGAACCGAAATGAATGAATAGAGCTCCCATATACTGACACAAACACACAAAGGTAAAAAAAAAAAAAAAAAAAAAAAAAAAAAAACCATCTTTGAATAGGAAAATATAAATTAGCCTGTGCAAACAAAATCAGATGATTGTTTCCAGGAATAATTCTTGCGAATGTTCAAGTTCTTCAGCTGAATCAAACATTACCATCTTTAATCTCGGAAATTCATTTAAAATAATGTGAATAAAAGATATAAAAATTGCACATGAAGCGGTGTGTAAATATCACGAGTAACCAAGAAGAGAATTGTGCAAATAGTCTTGGTTTGGGACTTGAAAATATCTGCTCCCTGATTTTTTTTTCTATGAGAATTATTCGTCAAATGAAAGAAATCGATAGTTAGTAACGCAATACTGCTTTATGAGTGAGCAAAAATAAATAGCGGGTAAAAAGGAACATATAAAACAAAAGAAGGTAAAGAGAAAATGTTATTGAATCCTTGATTATTATACAAATTAAAGAATTTCATATTTTTCAAGTTGTAACATTATTCTAATTTATCAATTCCTTTCGCTACTGATATAACCTGTTTGTTATTTTTCTCTGTATTCTAATAGCGGTTCCTCGCGAATTAAAGTTACACATTAGCTTATTCCGAAGTTTATCTTGTCTTGACATATTTCCTATAAAGTTGTATCCCTTTTCCAAATAATAGATTCTAGCTATAGGTGTGAGACAGTGAAAATATGTTCAGTAGAGAATATTCAGAATCCTGATGCTAGGAATCACACTATAGTAGCACTAAAGACACTTTAGCTATGGTCAGCAGCTCTTCTAGGAGCAGGACATTCCAAAATCAAACCATTGTTCTCTAGTCTTGGGTAGTGCCATAGCCCTGTACTATGGTCTTCCACTGTCTTAGGTTAGAGTTCTCTTGCTTGAGGGTACACTCGGGCATGTTGTTTTGTCTTCTTTCTCTTCCTCTTGTTTTGTTAAAGTTTTAATAGTTGTTACTCTTCTTAAAAATTTAATTTTTCCTAGTTTCCTTCCCTCACTGGGCTAAGTTCCCTGTTTGAGCCCCTAGGCTTATAGCATTCTGCTTTTCAAACTAGGGCTGTGGCTTAACAAGTAATAATGATAATAATAATATCATTGGAGTGGCCAGTTTTCCTCACCACGCTAGCCAGTACGGATTGACGATGGTGCGAGATTTTAGTCTGATCGCCAAGAGCAAACCAATCCAGTATGGACGTCTCACACTAGTGGTTCTCTTATCCAGAGAGCAAAATATTCATATACATACACACATTATATATATATATATATATATATATATAAATATATATATATATATATATATATATATATATATATATATATATATATACTGTATATATACATTTTATATATTTATATTTGCATTCATATATATATATATATATATATATATATATATATATATATATATATATATATATATATATATATATATATATATATATATATATATATATATATATATATATATATATATATATATATATATGTATATATATATATATATATATATATATATATATATATATATATATATATATCTATATATATATAGTATATATATATATATATATATATATATATATATATATATATATATATATATATATATAATATATAATGTTATGTGTTTGTGTAAGTTTGAGTGGGTGCGTTCCTATTAGCATCATAAAGACGGGCTATACACCATATCATATTATGTTGAATCCTTACGTTGTATTTTAAGTTATGAATCCTTAGCATTTCAAGATACCTCCCCAACGAATCAGAATCCTTGGATTAAACAAACATATAAATGTCAACAATGAGAAGTTTATTTAAAACTCTCCTTGGGGAGCTCCAAGTTTCTCAGACTCTCATAGTTCTGAAGTAGTTGGTTCATGACTGAAAGAAACCTAAACCGAAAAGTTGTACTCTCCAACTTACCTTCCAGGCATTCTTTAAGTTTCGGTATTATTTTCAACATCTGTTTGGTGCATTCAATGAATTTTAGATTGGTATTACGTCTAATAGTATTCAGTAATATTATGCAAAGATACGTAAATTCATAAATATATAAGGTTGTAACTCGAGATCTTTCAACATCTTTGTTA
>NC_090735.1:29317835-29319654 GCF_036898095.1 Palaemon carinicauda | reverse complement strand
AGAGATCCTGTATTAGATATCATAGCTCCTAATTATTTAAATGACTCCACCCCATTAATACTCTCTCCTCCCAATGATATTGCAAATCCTGGTGTGTTTTGCTAATAAGGACAGTGTCATCAGCATACTCTAGATCAGCTAATTCCTTATTATCCATCCCTTCCAATCCCTTTCCACCATCCTAACTGTTTTATGCATTACAAAATCCATGAGGAGGATAAACAACATAGGTGAAAAAACATTCCATTGCAGTACTCCACTGTTCACTGGAAATTCATTTGATAGGACTCCACTCACTTTAACTTTGCACTTACTATGCTCATGAACAGACTTAATCAAATTTACATATCTAAGAGGAACTCCATAATAACGCAGAACTCTCCACAAAATTGGCCGATGCACACTATCAAAGGCTTTTCCATAGTCTACAAATGCCATCAACACTGGATTCCTGTATTCTACACATTGAAAATTTGGTCAGTACAACTTCTACCTTTTCTAAATCGTGCTTCTTCATCTCTAAGCTTTCCATCAATCTTTCTTTGTAATCTATGTAGAATAAGTATACCATATATTTTTGTGACAATTGCAATCTTTCAAATCTCCTTTATTCGCTATTTTCACCATCACTCCTAGCTCCCGTTCATCAGGTTTTGCCTCTTCATTGCACATTCTACAAAATAATCTTGTAAGTATTCTGGGACTCGCTTCATTTTCAGCTAATTTCATCTCAGCAGTTATTCTATCATATCCATTGGCTTTTCATATCTTGAGTTTCTTAAGTATAGCTTCGACTTCAAACACGAGTCATTCATGGGCACATCAAGGTCTTCCTCAGCTCCGGGTATATCAATCAAATTATTTCCTTCATATCTCATCTTCATGACCTCACTAAAATTTTCCATCCAACTTTGCCTTCCTTCATCTTCAGTTTTTATAACAGATCCATCTCTCTTTCAGATGAGTATATGCTGCTTCTTCTTTGTCCCGTGGAAATTTTATTAATAATTCTATGAGCAATTCTTCCACCATAGCCACTCCCTGAATTCATAGCCTCGTCAGCCTCATCTGCTTTACTGTCTAAATATTCTCTCCAGTCATTCCTGGCTTTTCTTTTAACTTCACTGTCAATACTGGAATACTAAGCATGCTCTACCTGGTAATTTTCAATTCTTCCTCGAAAATTTTCAACGATCACTTTCAGTCTTTGTTTCCTTTATATAGTATCCCAAGTATCATTTGATATCCATGGCCAACTCCTTGTAACTATGTCCCAAAACTTTACTACCAACTGACTGATATTTGTTCTTGATATCACGGCATTCTTTGTTAATTGTCTGCTCTTCGTTTCTTAAAGTCTCTCTAAGACTGATAATCGACTCCTACATATAATAGCTAGCAAGGGTTTCTCTGTGCTCATCTTCTAGAAGCTTGGTCGTATCAAACCTAGGTATTCTATCTACATTTCTTTTGGGTGCTTTCCGTTTTAATTTCAGTGTGGCAATGAGGATCTGGGGATCATTACCAATATATGCACCTCTATAGCTTCTCTCTTTATTAATGGCTATGTGATCTATTTGATTTTTGTAAATGCCACATGGTGAAGTCCATGTATACTTGTGGATGTTCTTATGTTGGAACAGAGTACCTCTAATGACAAGATTATTTGCTAAACAGAATGTTATAAAATGTGCTCCATTTTCATTTGCAACTTCGCCAAGTCCCTCAACACCCATTAAATTCTCTGTCTTGATTAATCTTTCCAACTTTATCATTGAAGTCACCTATCACAATTTTCATATCTCCTTTTGGGATCTCA
>NC_090735.1:29310335-29312835 GCF_036898095.1 Palaemon carinicauda | reverse complement strand
ATGTATATATATATATATATATATATATATATATATATATATATATATATATATATATTTATATATATATATATGTATATATATATATATATATATATATATATATATATATATGCATATATACATATATATATATATATATATATATATATGTATATATATATATATATATATATATATATATATGCATATATACATATATATATATATGTGTATATATATATATATATATATATATATATATATATATATATATATATATATATATATATATATATATATATATATATATATATATATATCAGAATTTGAATGATCAAGGTCATCCTCTTTTGAGTGATATGAGAACAGCTTTTTTTTTTCAAAATATCGGAAAATATTATAGTACTGCACATATTTACAAACAAAGCTATAAAGCAACTTGAATAGAAATAACAACGAAGTAGAATTCTTTATTATTCAAATGAAGCTCATACATAAAAATATTTTGAAAAACCGGTTTTATTTCAAGTGCAAAAATACGCGAAATAATATAGAAAAAGCGGAAAAGGAAAACTAGAATAATTCAGTTTCCTAGACAAAAACGTTCAGCCTCTTCATATATCAACTTGAATAAAAGTAGAAATAAATATTTTCAAAATGGATAGTATTAAATTAAGTATTTCTGAGTTAATTTTGCACATGTCAGCTACAGAAAGTATTATTCAAGTTTGGCAATTACAACGTAAATTTGCATTCAGAATGATAACTCATTTCCAAACGCAATGATTAGTCTCCCCCGGGTTTAATTAAAAAAGCCCAGTTGAACAGATCTCTCTCTCTCTCTCCTCTCTCTCTCTCTCTCTCTCTCTCTCTCTCTCTCTCTCTCTCTCTCACTTTATCTTCCTCATGCCGTGTGCTTGGATCAAGAAAAGAGGTGTGAAGCCTCTACTGCTGTGACGGCATTAAAGGAGAAATTATTACAAAGACATTTGCCAATCAACTAACGTTATTTAGAGACAATACAGGAATTTATAGGCTCCCAAGTGCCATAGAAGGGTGACAATTGCATATTTACATTCACTGGATTTTGTCAATAATGTTCACATAACCATAAAACAACATACAATATGATAACGTAATGATAATAGTTGCATTAGCATGTTATATTCAACGGCTCTTTGGCAGGAAGTCAGATGGCTATTACAGTATCGAGGTTGTATGTGCGTTACTTTCTGCACGTGCATTACATAGTTCCCCCACCCCCAGAAGCAAACATACATAAAGAAGAGGAAGACCTGTCCTTGGTCGTAATGATGGTGGGTCCTTTTTAGTTTAGGTGGTCAGTAGTGATTCAATCCTCTTTATTCAGAACGGTGAGGGAGAAAGCTTTCCATGTACAATGGATGGCAAGGAATGGACCCGTATATGGGAGTAAAAGCTGTGACTTACAAGCATCGAGTTGCATGAAGATACGTGTTAAGGAGTTAGGTTTTTCAGCATGTGACTTTTTTTAGGGGCTTGTAAGTCTGACGCCAGGATGTAAATTTTCCCACTACGTAACACAGGCACTTTTTACTATTTCGTCTGTTGAGACATCCTTCGTGTCCTTGTGAGTGGTCCTCACTCTGCGGAAAACCCGGATAAGTAGTGGAAACTATCTTTAGTTATTGCAGTGGAACATCGACCTGGCCTTTCATTAGAAGGGGCTAGCGTTCGATCCCAAGTATGAGCTAGAAATTCATTTCTATTTGAGCAAGATGTTGTGTTGATATTTATCTATATAGACTCATTAGGGGTAATTTGAATGAATTACTATCAATTGTGTCACGTGGTGGGCCGGGAAGTCGGGGAAAACTCGCTGGTAAGAGACTGATGTCTCGCCAGGTAAATCCTGAACTGCAGATTAGCAGTTAGGTTCCGACTTCTTTTATGGCCCCTCGTGCCATGGTTGGAATCGACCTGGCCTTTCATTAGAAGGGGCTAGCGTTCGATCCCAAGTACGAGCTAGAAATTAATTTCTATTTGAGCACGATGTTGTGTTGATATTTATCCATATATATTTATTTATTTATTTATTTATTTATTTATTTATTTATTTATTTATTTATTTATTTATACATATAAATAGATTAATATATTTATATATACTGTGTATATATACATATATATATATATATATATATATATATATATATATATATATATATTTATGTATATTTATATATATATATATATATATATATATATATATATATATATATATATATATATATATATATTTATATATATATATATATATATATATATATATTTATATATCTATTTATATAACTATATATATATATATATATATATATATATATATATATATATATATATATAGATAGATAGATAGATAGATGGATGTCATATTTATATTATGTATTAGTATGTATATATACTATATAATGCTAATAATGGATGAGAACAAATATACTTTTCCTCAGAATAATAAAAACGAGATCTAACATTAAATTAG
>NC_090735.1:29292835-29300335 GCF_036898095.1 Palaemon carinicauda | reverse complement strand
CTCAAGGCAACAGGACATAAGTTCACAAGACAGACAATATTACAGAGGAAAAACCAGACAGGAATTTTCATGTTCGTTTTAGTGCGAGGGAGGAGCAAAGATACAAGAATAATATATACAAAAGGAATTATGTACAATTGTGTGAAACACGGTTGGTACATGGCTCCCCCCCTAAAAATGACATACTGTACATGTTAAATAGGGCGCCCTGATCTAGAGAGGCGAACTGTAGGCGGGTCATCTGGCAGAAGATAAGCAGGTTTTAGACGACCAATGGAGACCCAGTCTTCTTTGCCCCGAATGTTTAGGAAGAATGCTTTCGGACTGCGTTGGATCACAAGGAAAGGGCCCGTGTAAGGGGGCGTTAGTGGTGGCTTGCTGGTGTTGTTGCTCAGGAAGACGTGCGTTGCAGAGTGCAAGTCCGTTGGTATGTGATGCTTCACTGGGGGCTTGTAAGTCTGGCGGCACGGAGTAAATTTTCCCACGACGTGACGTATGCGCTGGAGATCGTCGGAGGAGGTTGTAGAAGGAAAAAACTCGGCAGGGACGACCAACGGGTCGCCATACACCATTTCGGCTGCCGAGATGTCGAGGGCATCTTTAGGAGTGGTTCTTACTCCAAGGAGGACCCAGGGAAGCTGAGTAAACCAGTTGCAATCCTTGCAGCGGGACATCAAAGCTGCTTTGAGGGTGCGATGAAAACGTTCAACCATTCCATTGGCAGCGGGGTTGTAGGCCGTTGTCTGATGTAGGGGGATGCCCAGGAGATTCGCTAATGACGTCCATAATTGAGAGGTGAAAGTGGTTCCCCTGTCAGAAGTAATATGCTCAGGGATACCGAATCTTGAAATCCATCCAGAGAGTAAGGCAGATGTACATAAGGCGGACGTTGCAGTTTCCATGGGAATGGCTTCAGGCCAACGAGTGGAGCGGTCGATGACGGTAAACAGGTAACAATGTCCTTGTGATGTGGGTAGGGGGCCTACAACGTCGACGTGAATGTGTGCGAAACGACGCTGAGGTTGAGGAAAGGTGCCCACTCCTGAATCCGTGTGTCGATGTACTTTGGAAATTTGGCAAGAAGTACAGGCCCGGACCCAATCCTTAGCATCCTTAGAAATGCCGTGCTAAATGAACTTTGCCTTCAGCAGCTGTGCAGTAGAATGGCACGAGGGATGTGAAAGGCCGTGGATGAAATCAAACACCTGTCGGCGCATGGGAGCAGGAATCCAAGGTTGTGGTCTACCAGTACTGACGTCACAGAGGAGAGTGGTGTTGGAGTCTTCGAGGGGAAAATCCTCCCAACGGAGGGACGTGCAGGATGTCCTACAAGCTTGATACTCTGGATCCTGTCGTTGGGCTTCAGCCAGGGCGTTGTAATCCAATCCCAGTTGAACGGCAGCCAACGTGTTTCTTGACAGGGCATTGGCAACGGGATTCATTTTCCCAGGGACGTATTGGAGGATGCAATTGTATTCAGCCACGGCAGAGAGATGTCGGCGTTGACGGGCGGACCAGTCGTCAGACTGTCGAGTGAAGGTGTGCACCAGAGGCATGTGGTCTGTGCGAATGACGAAAGGCGTACCTTCTAAGAAATGGCGAAATTGACGGACAGCCAAGTGCACCGCCAGCAATTCTCGATCGAAGGTAGAATAACCCGATTCTGCCTTGGACAGTTTTCTGCTGAAGAAAGCCAATGGGCGGGGCGAGCCTTTGACCACCTGCTCGAGTACTGCACCAATAGCGACGTCGCTGGCATCGGTGGAGAGAAGGAGAGGGGCGTGTGGGATAGGAAAAGTGAGAGCCGCAGCAGTTGATAGGGCCTTCTTTGCATTGCAGAAGGCTGCTTCTTGAAGGGGACCCCACTTCAAGTCCTTTGGCTTGCCCTTGAGGGAGGCATAGAGGGGAGCAAGAGTGGCGGCAATGGCTGGCAGAAAACGGTGATAATAGTTGATCATGTCCAAGAATTCCTGCAGAGCTTTGACGGTCGAGGGCGTGGGGAAATTCTGCGTGGGGAAATTCTGAACGGCTGCTACCTTCTCAGGGAGGGGATGGACTCCTTCAGGAGTGATAAGGTGCCCTAAGAATGACACTTCGTTGGCGCCAAAGGTACACTTGTCGTACCGGACTACAAGGCCGTTTTGTTGCAGGCGGTCGAGCACGATGCGCAGGTGACGGAGGTGTTCCTCTTTTGAGGAGGAGAACACAAGTATGTCGTCCACATAACATACACAGAAAGGGAGGTTCCCTAAGATGCCATCCATGTGCCAAACGGAGTGGTGATGGCGGTCATGGGGATGTCTTCTGGGTTCATAGGCACCTGATAATACCCCTTCAGGAGGTCGAGCGTAGAGAAAACCTTCGCTTTGTGCAGGTAGGAGGTTACATCGGCAATGTTTGGGAGGGGGTAGTGATACGGTTCTGTTTGCATGTTCAGGTGCCTGCAATCCCCGCACGGACGGAGGGAGCCGTCTTTCTTCAGAACGATGTGTAAGGGTGACGACCATGGGCTGGAGGCCTTTTGGCAAAGGCCCATTTTCTCCATTTCGGCGAACGTCTGTTTGGCGGCTGCCAATCGTTCCGGTGCCAGACGTCTGAATTTTGCGAAGACGGGGGGTCCCGTCGTCTTGATATGGTGATAAATACCGTGCTTGGCAGGAACCGTGGGCGTTTGGCGAAGTTCTGGACAGAAAACTTCCGGGTACGACGTGAGGAGGTGGGCGTAGGCATCCGCTGGTGCGCTGATGTGGAGAGCGAGGTTAGAGGGGGCGGGTTGAAGAGGTTTCGACAAGTACAAGTCTGCGTTGACCAATCGTCGGTGGGCGACATCGACCAGAAGGTGGAAATGAGAGAGGAAATCCGCACCGAGGATTGGCATTGTGACGTCAGCAACGAGAAACTTCCAATTGAATTTACCGTTTCCGAACGATAATGTGAGGCTCTCGTAACCCTAGGTGGGTATCGCAGATCCATTGGCAGCTACCAAGCGGACGTCGGCAGATGTAGACAGACTACGTTGTGCCTTAAAGAGTTTCCTTGGCAAAAGAGAACGACAAGCACCCGTGTCTACCAAAAATCGCACGCCCGTTCCTGCATCCTGTAAAAAGAAAAGATTAGAAACATGGGAGGCCACCGCCACAAGCGATGGCCTACTTACACGTTTTTTGGCCACTGACAATCTTTGGCACATTTCTTCGCGGTTGCCCCGAATCTGAAGTGGTAGTAGCAAAACTGCGGCGGATGGGAGGTAGTAAGTGGCTGTAGAATTCGTCGTTTGGGCGCGAGCGATTGGTGGGTGGTGGGCGGCTTTGTCGCCGTTTCGGCACGTCACGGAGTAGGCGTGTATGTCCTACGGCATTCATGTCAGCTTCGGTTGACGTTGAATAGGCATCCTCGTCGTCAGGGGTGGAGGCCTTGATGGAGGTCTTGAAGTGGCTGTCCATAAGGGCGTCGGCTTTGGTCATCAAGTCCTTTATGGGTAAACTATCGACATCGGGTATGGCAGCGTGCACAGGTTCAGGTAAACGGCGTATCCAAAGGGCACGGAGTAGGTTCACCTCACAAGGAGAGCCGTGTGCGGCAGGTTGAAGGCGAGCGATACTGGTCATTTCCCTGAGGGCAAGCGAAGCATTTGATCCCCCAACGGTTGTTGCGAGAGCTGAAAAAGCTTTACTATACAGGCGGCTGGCGACGGCGAGTACTGTTGCAGAAGGTATGATTTGAGGGCGTCATACGCTATTGGGGTGTCTCCTTGTTCACAAAGCCAGTCGGATATTTCTGGGAAGGTGTCCTCGGGTATCGCCGCGAGAACATAATCCGCTTTGGTGGTTGAGCGAGTCACACCCCTGATACGAAAGTGGACTTCAGCGCGTTGAAACCAAGCTAATGCTTTTCCGCTGGCGAACGGTGAAAGTTTCAATGGGGCGGCCGCAGTGCCAACTGCCGGACTAGAGTCAGCCTCCGTTATGGTATCAACGATGGAGGGGCGAGGGAGGTGGGGGTGGAAGGCAGTGGGAGCGAGTCGACTTCCGGGGTCACCAATGTGACGGCGCCGAGTAAGGGTGTGAACTCAAAGGCAGATTGGAAACGACTGAGTTATATTGTTGTGGAACACTCTCCTTATATACAAAACCTCAAGGCAACAGGACATAACAAGTTCACAAGACAGACAATATTACAGAGGAAAAACCAGACACGAATTTTCATGTTCGTTTTAGTGCGAGGGAGGAGGGAAGATATAAGCATAATATATACAAAAGGAATTATGTACAATGATAATACTCTCTCCAATATCATAATATATCCGGTCAAGCTGAACTCTCTCCGTTCTCAGGTAGGGGGAAAAGGCAGTAGTCATACCTTTGTGATAGAGATGCGTGTGCGTGCATGTTTAAATATTTAGACGTCAGTTCTGACTGGTGGGGTACAGTTCTGACTGGTGGGGTACACTTATACTGGAACTATTATGGATAACAATATTATCAATAATATTAAAGATAACTGTTGTTAAACAGCACATCCAAGAACTATATGGTAATGAAAAATTTTTTTGAAAATAACTATTTTCCTAAACTTTCTTGATTATTTCAAATAATCACGCTAGCCGAATTAGCTTCCCTTCGTGTTATGTAGACAGGGAATATGGACGAGAGGCTGGATATTAATTTACATCTATCTTTCTGATCCGGCTTAGCATAGTTTGGCGCTCTTGTGAGCAGAAGGAATGAATGTTGCAGAGGAATTCCGATTCAATTACTCTCTCTGAAGGGGAGATTCTTTGAACTAATCTGATTAATAAGGCCTTTCAGGCTTTTCAACATGGAATTAGATGATTTCCAATATACTCTGCAAGGGATGAATATATTGCTTTACATTCAAAGACTATTGGAAATGCGTTGATTACATCCTTGTATATTTTCTTCATACAAATTCATTAATGAAACAACTATTATGAATAGAATACTGAGATCATCATCATCTCCTCCTACGCCTATTGACGCAAAGGGCATCATAATACTTAGATAATTATATTTATTAATGTTAATATCTAGATTGGTATGTCTTTGCGTGATAGTCCCTATTAGGCCTCTTATTCCTCTCTCACCACTATATAATAAAAACTGAATATTACAATATCACACTAAAAATTATTCATAATTTTTTTTTTTTTTTTTTTTTGTAGGGTTATATCTAGAAGCTGCGTAAATTATGTTTGATAGTAAAATAACTTTAGAATAATAAAATGAGTTTCGCCGAAATATTCTTTTTTTTTCACTTTGATTAATATTCATTTATTAGAGTTCATCAATGTTAACTTTTTTGTAATCTTAAGTCATTCGAAAAAAAAATTGAATTAATCTAGATTTATAAACACTACATTAGATGAATTGACAATAATACAGTATAGATGAAAAATACAAAATAAAAGTGGACACTAGCTTTTTTGGTTCATATTCTAGAAAAGTTTATGATCTTAAAACTAACGTAAGGTAGAAGCGATTATTTTGATTCATCATTTTTAATAAAGATTTTATGGTTGATATTTGAAAAACATAAATGAATAGCTATAGGGAACAAGCGTCTATGTACCGTTGGCAGTTTTGTACCACCGGCTTCTATGTACCATCCCTGGCTGCTATGTGCCATGTATGGCTGCTATGTACCTCAAAAAGTATTAACACATAAGTACCTTATGTAAATTGTAATATTTTTTTTTAACCTTTCTTTAAAATAACAAAATACAATATTTACATTTTGTCAATTAAATAGCTGAACACATAAATTCCTTTACAAAGTTTATATAAACCATTACAAAGTTATACCCAGAACAGTGGAGGACTCTGAACCTACCTAACTACCTAAAGATATAATATTTTTCTTAAAAAATAAATTACAATCCCAAAGGATGTATATTAGGTGTAGATATACAGACAGTATATCAAAGTACATAACAAAGGAATTTCTAGACTATGTATTTTGATTTTGATTTGTGTTGATTAATATATATTTGTAAACATGAATTCATATCTATATTTTGTTATATTTTTGTAATTAGAATAATTACACAAAAATGTAAATGAATGAAATGTAATTGTATTTTTATAATAAAAGAAAAAAAACTACCAAACAGCTTAGAAAAAAAAAAACAAGAAGCTAGCTGAGCAGTGGCTCAGCTAGCTTGTTGATGGCTGGAGGTGAACAGTTTCTGAACTCTAGGAAGCAAGAGTCGTCTATATCAGTAACATGGATATGCAGCTACCGTGGTTAAAACCGCTATGCAACAATTTCGTGTTTTATCTCCTTGTGTGTTCTTATTTCCTTACTTTGGTATCTGGTAAATAGCAGCCTTGTTTGGTGCGTACAAGCCAAAGTAGTGGTACGTAGGAGTCGGTACATAGCAGCCTTGTTTGGTGCGTGCAAGCCAAAGTGGTGGTACGTGGGAGTCGGTACATAGCAGCCTTGTTTGGTGCGTGCAAGCCAAAGTGGTGGTACGTGGGAGTCGGTACATAGCAGCCTTGTTTGGTGCGTGCAAGCCAAAGTGGTGGTACGTGGGAGTCGGTACATAGCAGCCTTGTTTGGTGCGTGCAAGCCAAAGTGGTGGTACGTGGGAGTCGGTACATAGCAGCCTTGTTTGGTGCGTGCAAGCCAAAGTGGTGGTACGTGGGAGTCGGTACATAGCAGCCTTGTTTGGTGCGTGCAAGCCAAAGTAGTGGTACGTAAGAGTCGGTACATAGCAGCCTTGTTTGGTGCGTGCAAGCCAAAGTAGTGGTACGTAAGAGTCGGTACATAGCAGCCTTGTTTGGTGCGTGCAAGCCAAAGTAGTGGTACGTGGGAGTCGGTACATAGCAGCCTTGTTTGGTGCGTGCAAGCCAAAGTAGTGGTACGTAAGAGTCGGTACATAGCAGCCTTGTTTGGTGCGTGCAAGCCAAAGTAGTGGTACGTGGGAGTCGGTACATAGCAGCCTTGTTTGGTGCGTGCAAGCCAAAGTAGTGGTACGTGGGAGTCGGTACATAGCAGCCTTGTTTGGTGCGTGCAAGCCAAAGTAGTGGTACGTGGGAGTCGGTACATAGCAGCCTTGTTTGGCGCGTGCAAGCCAAAGTAGTGGTACGTGGGAGTCGGTACATAGCAGCCTTGTTTGGCGCGTGCAAGCCAAAGTAGTGGTACGTGGGAGTCGGTACATAGCAGCCTTGTTTGGTGCGTGCAAGCCAAAGTAGTGGTACGTGGGAGTCGGTACATAGCAGCCTTGTTTGGTGCGTGCAAGCCAAAGTATTGGTACGTGGGAGGCGGTACATAGCAGCCTTGTTTGGTGCGTGCAAGCCAAAGTAGTGGTACGTGGGAGGCGGTACATAGCAGCCTTGTTTGGTGCGTGCAAGCCAAAGTAGTGGTACGTGGGAGTCGGTACATAGCAGCCTTGTTTGGTGCGTGCAAGCCAAAGTATTGGTACGTGGGAGTCGGTACATAGCAGCCTTGTTTGGTGCATGCAAGCCAAAGTAGTGGTAC
>NC_090735.1:29282835-29285335 GCF_036898095.1 Palaemon carinicauda | reverse complement strand
ACAGGGAAAAATAGCCCAGTGCGTAAAGGAAACAAGGAAATGAATATATTACAAGCGAATTATTAAAATTAAAATAAAACATTTTAAAAACAGTAACCACATCAAATTAGATCTTTCATATATAAATTATAAACACTTAAAAAAAAACAGAAATATGAATAAAATAAAAGAGTGTGCCCGAGTGTACCCTAGAGATAGAGAACTCTAACCCAAGACAGTGGAAGGCCATGGTACAGAGGCTATGGCACTACCCAAGATTAGAAAACAATTATTTGAATTTTGATTGTTGTTCTCCTAGAAAAGCAGCTTACCATAACTAAAGTCTTTTCTATCCTTACCAAGAGGAAAGTAACTGCTGAAAAATTACAGTGCAGTAGATAACCCATTGAGTGAAGAATTGATAATGATAATGATAGTGATTGTTATTATTATTATTATTATTTTCTTTTTTTACCCTCTATTACAGTCTTTTCAACTGCATGAGTCCTGGAGCTACTTCAGCCGCTAGTTTTTCTAGATTCCATTTCAGAGATCTTGGGATAATACCTAGTGCTGCTATGATTATGGGTACAATTTCCACTGGCATATCCCATATCCTTCTTATCTCCATTTTCAGGTCTTGATACTTATCCATTGTGTCCCTCTCTTTCTCTTCAACTCTGGAGTCCCCAGGTACTGCGACATCAATGAGTGGTACTTTCTTCTTGATTTTCTCAATAAAAGTCACGTCTGGTTTAATTGCGCGTATCGCCCTATCTGCTCTGAAACCATAGTCCCATAGGATCTTTGCCTGATCGTTTTCTATCACTCCTCGGATTGGTGCTCGTAACACTTATTACTGCAAGTTAGCTGATGTTTCTTGCACAGGTTCCAGTGGAGGGCTTTTTCCACTTAATCATTCCTCTTTTTATACTGGTTCTTTGCAAGTGCCGGGCAATCACTTGCTCTGTGGTTTATGGTTTAATTTTTCGTATTGCACTTCCTACATGTGGTAGAGATGTTATTTCCGTTTATCGTTCTTTGAACATTTGTGGTTCCTAGGGCCTGATCTTGTGCCACTTATCATTCCTTCAGTTTCCATCTTGAGCTCTCCCCCCAGTAGCTATTGCCACGTGTCATTGCTGGCTAGTTCTTTAGTCTTTCTCATATATTATCCGTGCATTGGATTGTTGTGCCAGTCCCCTGTTTTGTTTGTCATTCTCCTGTCTCTGTATATTTCTGGGTCTTCGTCTACTTTTATCAGTCCTTCCCATGCACCCTTGAACCACTCTCCTTCACTGGTTTTCAGATATTGTCCCAGTGCTCTAATCTCGATGTTAATGCAGTCCTCTATACTTAGTAGTACTCTCTCACATTCCTGTCGTGTTCTGTATAGTCTGGTCGTATTCTCTCTTGGATGTAGTGCTTTGTGTATGGTCATATGTTTCCTAGTTTTCTGGTCTATGCTGCGGAGTTCGGCCTTCGTCAATTCGACTATCCCTGCGCTGTATCTGATTACTGGTACTGCCCATGTGTTATAGCTTTGATCATATTCCTGGCGTTGAGTTTTGACTTGAGTATCATCTTGAGTCTCTGTATATATTCTGTCCTGATCGTATCCTTCATCTCTTGGTGTTTTATATCCCCTCCTTCCATTATTCGCAGGTATTTGCATCTTGTCTCATCTGTGTTTGAAGTCACTCCAATCTAGTAGCTTTATCCCTTCAGACCTTGTTACTTTTCCCTTTTGTACGTTAACTAAGGCACATTTTTCTGTTCCAAACTCCATCCTAATGTCCCCGGATACAATCTTTACAGCCTGGACTAAGGTATCGATTTCCTTGATGCTCTTAACATACAGCTTGATGTCGTACATGAACATCAGATGGTTAATTCTGTTACCTCTTTTCTTGAGTTGGTAACCAGCATCCATCTTCTGCAGTACTTTTGTCTTGGGAATCATGGCTACTAAGAAGAGTAGTGGGGACAGTGAATCGCCCTGGAAGAATCCTCTCCTGATATTAACCTCTGCTAGTCTTATTCCAGAGCTTGTGAGTACTGTATTACAGTTGCACATTGTACTTTTGAGGAAGCTGATGGTGTTTTCCTCTGCCCCATATATTTTCAGGCATTCTATTAACCATGTGTGTGGTATCATGTCAAAGGCTTTCTTATGGTCAATCCATGCCATGCTTAGGTTGGTTTTCCTTATCGTTCTGTTCTTCATTACCATTTTGTCTATCAGGAGTTGGTCTTTTGTGCCCCTACACTTGTTTCTGCAGCCTTTCTGTTGGTTTGGGGTGGTGTTTGTCTCCTCTAAGTAGTTGTATAGTCTTTCAGTGATGATATCTGTTAGTAACTTCCACATTATTGGTAGGCAGGTGATAAGCCTGTAGTTACTGGCTATATTCCCCTTACTCTTGTCTTTTTGTACTAAGGATGTTCTTCCTGTGGTCATCCATTTGGGTGCATGGTGATTTCAGACACAATGCTGGAGTTGTTCTGCTATAAGTGGGTGTAG
>NC_090735.1:29268143-29275643 GCF_036898095.1 Palaemon carinicauda | reverse complement strand
TATATTAGCAAGCGTCAAAAGTCTGATTTATCAATAAATACCACAAGTGTTTCATTGCATTGACCTTTAAACTGATTGTCGGTCTTTTCAGCAGTTGACGTCACTTCAAGTAATTTTGTTGTTGTTGAAATACTACTACTATAATGCATGGCAGAACATCGTCTTTCTTTTTCTAATTTTCATTGTTATTTTGTGTGTTTTTATTTCCTTGTTTGAGTAACTTTATCAGTCTGTAATTATTTGTTATTCTCTTTCTCTTTCAACAGCAAATTCTATTGCGTAGAAGTTTGCTTTAGTAGTTAATATGATTTCCATAACATTGTATACAAACGTTTAGAATTTTGAAAAATAACCAAAATAGTAATATTAGTTATGAAAGTTTTTGCCATATAAAATCTTTCAATATATCATTTTTATTAAGTTTTTATAGTTTATATAGAAACATATTCTAATATTGTTATTGTTCTTAAGATATTTAATTTTTCCTTGTTTCCTTTCCTCACTGGGCTATTTTCCCTTTTGGAGCCCCTGGGCTTATAGTATTGTGCTTTTCCAACTAGGGTTGTATCTTAGCTAATAATAATAATAATAATAATAATAATAATAATAATAATAATAATAATAATAATAATAATAATAATATCGTTCTTTAGACTAGGAAAACCTAACTGAATAGAAAAAAGTAGTCTTACCTGTTGTTTTTCTAACCAACACTTCTTAAATAATTCTTCTAATCATAGATTGGGCAGTTTGAGTGACAGATCATATTTTGCAATCGGCATATCTTCAATAGTGTATCCATCGGTGATCGGAGGACCTAAGCTAATTTATAGAATATATATATATATATATATATATATATATATATATATATATATATATATATATATATATATATATATATATATCTTCTATGATATAGTAACGCTACTACCAGGACGAATATTTTCATTGAAACTCCAAAACCGGTATTCCACTGAAGCACGATTTTTACTCATACATATACACATATATATACATATATCTATATACATATATATATATATATATATATATATATATATATATATATATATATATATATATGTATGTATATATATATATATATATATATATATATATATATATATATATATATATATATATATATATATATATATATATATATATATATATATATATATATATATATAAATTTATACATGTAAATATATATGTATATAAATATATAAATGTATATTAATATATATATATATATATATATATATATATATATATATATATATATATATATATATATATATATATATATATGATAAATTTTGCACATTTAGACGTGTTTTTCATATTCAAATAAGCCATATATTTTTTTGGCTTATTTGGATATATGTATATATATATATATATATATATATATATATATATATATATATATATATATATATATATATATATATATATATATATATACTTAGATAGATAGATATATGTATAGATACATGTACTTATCTTTACATACATACACGTGTACATTTTATGTGTGCATGTATACGATTGTGACATTCATTCGTAATGGAACCTCATATCCAGGGGTGTTTTGGTCCAATATGATCCACATTAATGTTAATTGGATTACATGATTTCTAATTACATCAACCGTTACCTCATTTAAACTCACCATGTTACGTTCGGTGGTACTCCGTAGGAATTATTATCATCAAATAATTAATTTAATCACTGAATCATTTCTAGTCATTAACGCCATATAATAAATAAAGAAGGAGATATTGAAGATAAGTTTGTGAAGGAAGAACCTAAATCACTAGTTTTATCGGGGAAATTTAAAGTTATAAAAACTAAAATAAACCTGAGTCGTAGGAAAATCTTTGAATATTCCAGCAAACCAAGAGAAAAAAACATGTCTATTGCGGTAAATATTTATTATGAATCAATAGTCAGAGGAAGGGTGTTTTGTTTCAAATGTTGGATTGAAAAAATCCACTAATCAGAAAAAAAAGCGTGCAGATTTTAGAGCACCTTTCAACTATCTTTGTTTTGCACCGGACGTATTCCATACATTGTAACTGTAATCCTATTGCTTTTTTATCTATCGCTCTCCCTCGCACTGTTGAAATTTCCCATTGCATGTTTCACATTGTTGGAGTTTTTGGGCCATACTGGTGCTTGCCGTTCTCTTCTATTAATATCACCTTTCAGGACATGACGTAGTCGTTCTAAGCCTGTTGTTGTCCGCCTGGTAGCTGCTAACGGAACTTAGATTCCCACCCACGGGTACGAGACACGCACTCCCATTTGGGAGCACCAAATATCATTGGAAGTTCCTTGTTTCTGACGTAACATTACCATTACTTGGTGGGGATTTCCTTGCCCATTTCTACCTCCTCATTGATGTGGCACATCGACGGTTAGTCAACGCAGACTTATGCTCGTTGACGCCTCTTCGACCCGGTCCCTCCGATCTCGCACTTCACATCAGCTCACCCACGGCAAGGTATATACCTTGACCCACGGACTCCTACGCCCAGCTCCTCATGTCGTAGCTGAACGTCTTCCATACACCAAACCCCCACGGTCCCACCAATCACGGTATTTATCACCATATCAAAACGACGAGGCCCCTGGTGTGTACCAGATTCAGGCCTCTGGTCTGGATAATTTTGGCAGCCGCTAAACAACCGTTTACCAAAATGGAGTAAATGGGCCTGTGCCAAATTGACCTCCAACCCATGGTCATCATCCTTACACATCATCCTGTAGAAGGATGGCTCCCTGCACCCTTTCAGTTGTCATAACATACAGACAACACTTGATCACTACCCCCTCCCAAACATCGCCAATGTTACCTCCTACTTACAGAAAGGGAAGGTGTTCTCCACTCTTGCTCTCGACCTCTTGAAGGGGTATTATCAGGTGTTCATAATTCCAGAAGGCATCCCCAAGACTGTCATCACCACCCCCTTCAATACTTACACATTCAATCACTCCTATTTTGGCCTTCGTAATGCTGGGGCCCATTTTCAATACCTCATAGATAGCATCTTAGGGGACCTCCCCTTCTGAGTATGTTATATAGATGACATACGTGTGTTCTCTTCATCCAAAGAGGAACACCTCTGTCACCTACACATAATTCTCGACTACTTACAGCAAAATGGCCTTGTAGTCCGGTACGACAAGTGAACTTTTGGCGCCAACGTAATATCGTTCTTGGAGTACCGCATACTCCTGAATATTTTCACCCCCTCCCTGAGAATGTATCAACTGTTCAAAACTCCACTAATTCTTGGGCATGATCATCTATTAGCACTGGTTTCCTACCAGCTATGGCTACCACTCTTGCCTCCTTCTACACCTCCCTGAAGGGCAAGCCAAAATATCTGAAATGGTGTCCCCTTCAGGAAGCAGCTTTCTTCAATGCAAAAAAATGCCATATCATCTGCTGCTGCTCTCACTTGTTCTGTGCCACATGCCCCTCTCCTTCTCTCCACTGTTATCAGTGACATTGCTATTGGTGCAATACATGAATATGTGGTCAACAGCTCACCCCAACCATTGGCCTTCTCCAGTAGAAAACTGTCCTAGGCTGAATCCAGCTACTCCATCTTTGACCACGAATTTTGTGGTACATTTGGTGGTCCATCACTTCCTCCACTTCTTAGATGGTTGGCATTCGTCCTTCGCTGGGACCACATTACTCTGGTGCATGCCTTCACTCATCAGTCTGACACCTGGTCTGTCCGTCAACAGCAACATCTCTCCTCCTTGGTTGAATACAACTACACCCTTCAACACATCTCTGAGAAGATGAATCCCATTGCCGTTGTCCTGTCAAGAAACACATTGGCTACCATTCACCTGGGATTGAATTACAACGCATTGGCAGAAACCTAACAAACAGATCCTGAGTACTAAGCATGCAGGACAAACTTCACATTCTTTCATTGGGAAGATGATGCCTTTGACAACTTGAACACTGCCCTCCTCTGTGATGTCAGTACTCGTAGGCTACTACCATAGAAACCTGGCCCCATGTGCCAACAGGTGTTTGATTTCATTCATGGCCTCTCGCATTACTCACTCCAATCAAATGCACAGCTACTGAAGACGAAGCTAACGATTGGATCTGAGCCTGTACTTCATGCCCAACTTCAAAAGTACATTGAACCATGGATTCTGGAATGAGCACCTTTCCTCGACCTCAGCATTGCTTTGCCCATATTCAGTTCGACGTAGTAGGGCTCTTACCGACATCATGTCACAGTTATATGTTTACCGTCATGGACTGTGTCATATCCGCCTCGTGTACATTGGCCTTATTCTCAGGGGGGTTAATATGATTTGGTATTCCTGACCATATTACTTCTGACAGAGGTACCACTTTCACCCCCCAACTGGGAATATCATTAGCAAATCTCCTGCATCACCCTGCATCAGACAACTGCCTACAACCTCGCATTCAGTGGTATGGTCAAACGTCTCTATCAAAGCAGCTTTGATTTCCTACTGCAATGACTCCAATTGGTTTACTCAGCTTCCCTGAGTCCCCCTAGAATTAAGGGCCATTCCTAAGGAGGACCCAGGATGTTTCATCAGCTGAAATAGTGTATGGTGTCCAGTTGTTTGTCCCTGCGGATTTTTTTTTTTTTTTTTTATGTGTAACCCCTGTCGACAATCTCTACCGCCCATGTCACGTTGTGAGAAAGTTTACTCCCTGCTGCCAGGCTTACAACCCCCAGCAAAGCAAAATATACCAAAACATTTAAACACCACAAGGCATGTGCTTGTGTGCACACCGAAACTAGCAAGGCACTGCTGACACCTCCTTACACGCCCCTTTACTCGTTAATCATTGCAAACCAAAGGCTTTCATAGTTAACATTCGTGGTAGAGACTGGGTTCCCCTTGATTGCCTAAAACCTGCATATATCCTGCAGGATGACCCATCTACAGCTCGCCTCTTGAGTGCAGGGTACCTTATTTCACATGTATGTATTTTTTAGGGAAGGGGAGCCACGAACTACATGTGTTTCATACGCTGTAATGCTATGGTTTTTTCATCTCTCACTCTCCCCCACACTGATGATTAAAAACCTGTTTAACCTTGGAATTGCATGTTTCACATTTTGGACTTTTGTGCCATTTTTGCCCTCAACCGTTTGTATATAAGCTCGTTACCTTGTTCGTACCTACTTTTGCAACAGTTCCAAGAATTGTAATAAAAATGTCATCTGCTACTCTTCAAATTACCAGGGTCGAACCTTCCATAACACAAACACACACACATATATGTATATATGTATATATATGTACATATATATATATATATATATATATATATATATATATATATATATATATATATATATATATTCATATATATATATATATATATATATATATATATATATATATATATATATATATATATATATTTATATATATATATATATATATATATATATATATATATATATATATATATATATGTATGTATGTATGTGTGAGTGTGTGTATGTGTGGGCATATATATATTATGCTCGTGCGTGTGAGTGAGGTCATATGCGTGGTTCTGTATTACGGATTCCTTAGTTAGCTAGGGTTACTTTTATGACTATTGAAGGTTAATTATTGCAATACCAATAACTCCAATATAGAAATTAAGAAGAATAAAAGATAAGGAAAAGTTATATACCCCTTTGCCTTTCTTACTGTAATTATTTATCTTTTTTTTCACTTAAATGATAACATACTAAGTGATACAAATACATTATCCATAATATACAAAAGATGAAAATGGGGAAACATTCCATCTTTGTATATCGTTTTGTAAAACGTGCTTACTGAAAATACTTTCTCAGGATAGTTAGAGGATGAAGTTTTCATTAATAAATAAAATAAGCTCTATTTCAGGACTTTACAGTCGGAAGTAACCTATGAATGAAGGAAATGGTTTACCTTTCCCGTTAGTGAAAAAAAAAAAAATCTCATTTTTACTAAGGGCGATGAAAACTGAATATATTGAACGTTTTGAGAATTAGTAAATCTGTGAAGGATTATTTATTCCAATCCTTACAAAATGATTATCAAACTTTTTTTTCTTCTTCTTACAGCATGTATAAATGATTGATTTATAGTATCCTCATGCTGATATAAATCCATTGGCCTTTAAAGTATTTATTTCGAGTGTATTTATACAAGCAAAATGCAATATTAAATTTCAAATGAATATTTGTATGTTATAGATATAATCGTATGTGAAATAAATATAATCTTTTTTAATAGTGTTCACCTACGAGTAAATATTTTAATGGAAAATACGAATCCTCTCTGAATGACTGAGACAAAAGAATTCTCCAAATACAGGAAAAAGAAATTAGGACTAATTGGACCCGAGACTTCGGCCCAGGATTGCCAAGGCTCCTCCAGTTACTGAGTTTGAGAGGGCTGGAGCCGTTAAGGCGTCTCCACTGACGAGATCTGTTTGGCCATACCTTTCCTCCTAATCAATCTGAGGAACCAGGGGATTTCATTTTTAAAAATGGTAAATTTATTTTTAGATAATTGACTTTAGAAAATAATAGGTTGGGTTACGAATTGTTGATAAGCTGTTATTGATAATTTTAAAAAGATGAGAGTTGCAGGTGTTGCTATTAGTGAAAATGTAGATAAACTCGTAAATATTTCATATATGACTTTTACTCAGAATGTCTTTAGGATATACACACATTCTCGCGCTGTTTATATAAAATAAAAATACTATATATATATATATATATATATATATATATATATATATATATATATATATATATATGTATATATTTTATATATATATATATATATATATATATATATATATATATATATATATATATATATATATATATATATATATATATTATAGAAACACTCATATATGTATGTAAATATTTTACATATATATATATATATATATATATATATATATATATATATATATATATATATATATATTTATATATATATATATATATATATATATATATATATATATATATATATATATATATATATTATAGAAACACACTCATATATGTATGTAAATATTTTACATATATATATATATATATATATATATATATATATATATATATATATATATATATATATATATGTATATATATATATATATATATATATATATATATATATATATATATATATATATATATATATATATATATATATATAAATTTACGTGTGCATATGTCCATGAACGTTTGTATGGAAATATAAGCTTACGTATTTATTGTACCTCTTTCCGGTGTCTATACATGTGCATATTTTGTTTGAGAGATAAAATGGTTATTGATTACTGGTGGGGAATCTATAACAGAGAGACAAAGGTATATGTAGAAAGCTTTAAGTAAGTCATGTCTATTTTATGTTAGTGAGCAAAATATCGTTAGAATAAATCCAAAATAAGTCGAAAGGGAATCC
>NC_090735.1:29260643-29263143 GCF_036898095.1 Palaemon carinicauda | reverse complement strand
CTGACTAGACAGCGGATTTTGACAAAGTATGATGGGAAGGATTTGACAACAAACTTTGGCAAAGTATGCTGGGTAGGACTGGACAATGGGCTTTGGAGAAGTATGATAGGTTGGGCTCAACAGTGGACTTTGGCCAAGTATGATGGGCAGGACTTGACAACTGACTTTGGCCAAGTATGATAGGCAAGACTAGACAACAGACTTTGGCCAAGTATAATGGGCTGGACTAGACAACGAACCTCGGCCAAGTATGATGGGTTGAGCTAGACATCGGACTTCGGCCAAGTGTGATAACCCGAACTAGACAACAGACTTTGGTCGAGTATGATGTGTCGGACTAGATGACAGAATTTGGCCAAATATGATGGGCAGGACTAGGCAACGGACTTCGGCCAAGTATGATGGGTCGGACTAGATGACAGAATTTGGCCAAGTATGATGGGCAGGACCAGACAACTGACTTTGGTCGAGTATGATGGGCCGGACTAGATGACAGAATTTGGCCAAATATGATGGGCAGGACTAGACAACGGACTTCGGCCAAGTATGATGGGTCGGACTAGGTGACAGAATTTGGCCAAGTATGATGGGCAGGACCAGACAAATGACTTTGGTCGAGTATGATGGGCCGGACTAAACAGTGGACTTTGGAAAGTCTTATAATGTCATTGAGCTCTTTTCAATTGGTCTTATTTTCTTTATAAGCCAAAAGTGTAAAATTTTTCCTGACTTTGATCAATTTTGAGAATATTGAGTATTCTTAAAGCCATTGCTAATCATAAGAAGTCTCCTTGAAATGTTTAAAAAATTTTAAGTCATTAAACAGTAGATTTATTCCTACACTAATTGTCCTATCTCTTTTTTTCGAATTGTAATGAGGTATTTTTGGAATCTTCCACAACCACAACAACAACAACATTAACAATAACAACAACATTAATAATAGCAACAACAACAGCAACAACAACAATAAAAGTAATTATTATTATATTATGAAAATTATAATAATAATAATAATAATAATAATAATAATAATAATAATAATAATAATAATAATAATAATAATAATAATAATAATAATAATGAAATTACAGTCCAAAGACCAGAGTTTATTTTTTCATCATTGATACAGTTTTTAGACTGAAGTATTTTCCGTCCTTGCATTAGCAATTTTCCTCACCCGCTTTTCCATTAGATTCTAATTAAATGTCCACTATTGATTCTATAACTTCAAAAGCGTATCATTTTAAAGCTGGACATTGAAATATTATTATGCGGGGTTTAGTGGACAAATTCATTATGAAATATATATTTGCTGCTCATGACATCAAGGAAAAAGGTTATTACTTTTGGATTACCATTTTTTTTGTGGTGGTTCAGTTTTAATCTGACACAAGTTTTTTCCGTAATATTATGCAGAATCATTTCAACTTCTGTATGAATAAAATTTATAGAAATAACTTTAAATTGGTTAACTTTGTTTGATTATAAACTATTTCCCTTAACTGTTAGACCAGAATAGTTTTTGGCGTGGTGGTTAATCGTTGCATGCATTCAAACGATCACATCAATCAAAAAGTTAATTTACTTGGCCAACTCTCCTTTCATCATCATTATCATCATGATCATTTTCTCCTACGCCTATTGACGTAAAGGACCTCAGTTAGATTTCGCCAGTCATCTTTATCTTGAGATTTTAAATCAATACTTCTCCATTCGTCCTCTCCTACTTCACGCTTCATAGTCCTCAGTCATGTAGGCCTGACTCTTCCAACTGTTTTAGTGCCTTGTGAAGCCTAGTTGAAAGTTTTTATAGAAAAAAAAAAAAAAATATATATATATATATATATATATATATATATATATATATATATATATATATATATATATATATATATATATATATATATATATATAAATATATATATAACACCGCAGATCCATTATATAACCTACTAATGACGGGATGATTTGGAGATTGAATAAAATCTAAGAGAACACGTTCTAATATCGGAAATAGGAGCAAAAGTAAAGGCTTTAACGTGACCCATTCTTTGAGAACACTGGTAATGTGGTCCCGTCCCACAGTAAACTAAGGCTTGTAGATTGGGTAGCGTAGCACGTTTACCATCGACAGTGACTCTACTGCCTTCATCAACTGAGATTATCCTTTGGGCTCTCTCTGTTTCTCCTACACTCGATGTATATAAATGTCATCCATTCATTTAGTGTTATTTTCTCCAAAAGAGAAAGTGGTGGCCGATGTGGTAACGTCCCTGACTGCTGAACACCAGACTGGGTTCGAGTCCCCCTCAAACTCGTTAGTTTCTTCGTTCGCCGCAACCTCACCATCCTTGTGAAATAAGGACGGGGGGGGGGGAGCCTATAGGTCTATCTGCTGTATCATCAGCAGCCATTGCCTGGCCCTCCTTAGTCCTAGCTTGGGTGGAAAGGGGTCTTGACCTCTGATCATATGTACACGCGTATATGGTCAGTCTCC
>NC_090735.1:29240643-29243143 GCF_036898095.1 Palaemon carinicauda | reverse complement strand
GCACTGTGAAATATTAAAATATGAATGGTATGTGAACATTAGGGATTGTGGTACGTCGATTTATTTCTTATAGAACTAAAGCTGGAAAGACTTTGTTTTATACATTATGTAACTTTCAAGACCCAAGTGGTATTTTTTCTGGATTACAGCTTAGCTTACGAAGTTACACGTGTACGATAGTAAAATAAAAAAGTTTTAGTTTTTGTATCTTTGAAAGTCTGTACTGTGCAGAGATTGCCAAAAGAAAGTTATAAAAGTAATGATTATCCTATATGATTTTTGGAGCTTTAAGAGAAAGATTAAGTATTTCTAATTACTCTTCGTAACCTTTTTAGCATAAAGAATACTTTTTTCTTTCACTTATTCACACAACTAGTGCTTTTTTATATTTTCCTAACAGAATACTCAATAAATAGTTAAATCCACGGAAAGATTTCTTAGATAGTAATCAGCATGAGTGTGATGAACAATTATTCGATAGTATATATTGCCAAGTATTGTTGATTTTCTCTAATTGTTTGTTTGAAATCAATTTTAACAATAGTTAAAGTTCAGGCCTCATACACAAAATTCAAAAGACCGTATTTAGCACTTATGATATACGCACGAATAGAACCACATCACTGTTACTCGCTCATACACAATCGCGCGCGCGTGCACGGGCGTACACATTTCAACATCCATTTACATCTTCATTTGGCGTGATTCTCCAACATTTCGTTATTATCCTCGTTTACCTCATTTCCCCCTCCTTATATACACAATTTGGTTGTCCTATTTTCTACGCTCTGCCAGTGCAAGCTCACGTACCGTTTTACAATGATGCCTCCGGGTAAACGTTTCTTACGGGTACCTGTATTCCAGCTAGTCGCCCAATTAGCCTCGATTCTCCTCCAAGAGAAAACTTCATTCAACTTGGTTTTGACGCCAATTAACCCACGTTGGCTTGAAAAGGGAAAAGCGATGGTCCATTGTTATGACTTTTGGGGTTTGTCATTATTAGAACCGGGAAATTCTATTGCGACTGTTAGGATGTCCATTTTCGTTGTGTTGAGTAATTAGCGTCATCGATAAAGTTACGATTTTATACATTTAAAGCATTTAAGAATCTTTGTATATTAAATTTTGTGTTCATTAGTTCATACTTTGAGTTCTGAAGGTAATACTTGAGACCCTTAACAATATCCGTTTGGTTAGTAGCTGCAATCGTGTTACATCTCTCTACTATACCTATATGTCCCTGCTTCCTTGCTTCAGGTTTGTTATCCAACAGGTTAAATTCTGTTTCGTTGTGATACTTAAAGGGTTTCTCCCTGTCGAATACGGATACTAAATGGTCTTCAAGCCTGACAGGCCCCCGGTACAAATTATAAATCAGTATTTCATCCAATCTTGCTTTCTTTCGTAAATCTGGATATTCGGCTTCTTGATACTTTCTTCACAGTACAACCATGAGTTCTCCACCTATTGCACCTGAATGGCTTCCAAGGCCCCAGCGCTAAGCCATAGAGCCTAATTTATGAACCCAATTTAGTCCAATATAAACATATGAATCCAGTCAAAGGAATTTTAAAATTACTAGAGATTTTTTTTCAGAAATATGCCTTGGGTGAAAATGCGAATGGAAAATAATTTGATCCTTTTTTGAACTTTTATTGACAAAATTAAGTTTGGCAAATGAGAATGTGAAAAAGAACGTAGCACAGAAACAAATTTTTAGGGAAACTTGATAGAAATTGTCTTCTCCAAATGCAGAAGGTTTTACAGTAAATCAGTAATTTCTAAGATCTCTGTCTCTCACAAAGACCTATCTGGTTGACTTATACAGTTGGTATTATCAATCATTTCTCGGAATTAGACCTTTTAAGCAAGTTTCGTTGGAGATTTTGGGTTCCTCGGTGGTATTTATTTTGTAATAGTTTCTCTGGTAATTTTTCTCTCTGTTGTTAGTCAAGAAATTTGCATATCTTTATATCTAGAGGATAATGATTGTAATGATATACATTGTAATGATATATATAGAAAACCGAATAATGATTTCTCTATATCACATTAACGACTTTTTTCGTGTTGACTTCGCTCAACAATTTACATTATTTCTGAACAACCAATTAATAATAAACCATGAACACAAACATTTACATTCTTAATCATATACCGCCGGCTTTTACGGTATACAACCGAATGATTATTAGGAATTTTTTTATACTTATAATTCTTTACTAAAATTATAATGAATTCATAAAAATTCCGTTAATGAAATATCCATCTTGAACAAACGGGTCTCACACAATAAGAGGAAAAGATGAAAAGACTTGTAAAAAGAATCTCCTAAGTTTATTTGTTTGAGGAAACCGTAGGACGTTTCCTGAGAGAAATTCCTTTGTTTTTATCACTGAAGACATTTATCACCGACTTTCTCCAAGTCCAGCAATCTCACTTTTGCCCTTAATAAATCTCCATCAATCTCAGTCACGGTTGAATTCAACCACTCCTTGTC
>NC_090735.1:29230643-29235643 GCF_036898095.1 Palaemon carinicauda | reverse complement strand
CATAGTAGAGTATAGTATAGTATAGAATAGTATAGAAAAAAAGATTAAAGCTATAAGGAGAAAACGGATAGTTTTACTTTTTCCATCTTTCAGAAAACAATTTTCATAAAAAGTTCCATGGAGAATATATAAGAGTACATAATATAAAAGTATGGCATAACAATATTATGATATTCTTGGAAATCATAGTCTCCTCAATGGCTTCTCGGGAGTCTTTTGAACATATAAGCGTCTCTTCTCCATTACCTTGTAGCATTAGTATAAATTATCATTTTTCGCTAAGCATCTATTCTCGTAATATAACTTTGAAATCTTATATTTTTTCCTAGGTAAAACAGCTGACTCTTTTTAGAAACTATTATGAAGACAAATTTTCTTGTATTTACTATTGCTCACGTGAAAAAGGTTCTGTGACGGCGCCGAGTAAGGTTGTGAACTCAATGGCAGGTTGGAAATGACTGAGTTATATTATTGTAAAACTCTCTCCTTATATACAAAACCTCAAGGCAACAGGACATAACAAGTTCACAAGACAGACAATATTACAGAGGAAAAACCAGACATGAATTTTCATGTTCGTTTTAGTGCGAGGGAAGAGCGAAGATACAAGCATAATATATACAAAAGGAATTATGTACAATTGTGTGAAACACAGTTGGTACATGGCTTCCCCCCTAAAAAAGACATACTGTACATGTTAAATAGGGCGCCCTGATCTAGAGAGGCGAACTGTAGGCGGGTCATCTGGCAGAAGATAAGCAGGTTTTAGACGATCAATGGAGACCCAGTCTTCTTTGCCCCGAATGTTTAGGAGGAATGCTTTCAAGAGGAAAGAACCCGTGTAAGGGGCGTTAGTGGTGGCTTGCTGGTGTCATTGTGCAGGAAGACGTGCGTTGCAGAGTGCAAGTCCGTTGGTATGTGATGCTTCGCTGGGGGGCTTGTAAGTCTGGCGGCACGGAGTAAATTTTCCCAGGACGTGACGTATGCGCTGGAGATCGTCGGAGGAGGTTGTAGAAGGGAAAATTCGGCAGGGACGACCAACGGGTCGCTATACACCATTTCAACTGCCGAGACGTCGAGGGCGTCTTTAGGAGTGGTCCTTAGTCCCAGGAGGACCCAAGGAAGCTGAGTAAACCAGTTGCAATCCTTGCAACGGGACATCAAAGCTGCTTTGAGGGTGCGATGAAAACGTTCAACCATTCCATTGGCAGCGGGGTTGTAGGCCGTTGTCTGATGTAGGGTGATGCCCAGGAGATTCGCTAATGACGTCCACAATTGAGAGGTGAAAGTGGTTCCCCTGTCAGAAGTAATATGCTCAGGGATACCGAATCTTGAAATCCATCCAGAGAGTAAGGCAGATGTACATGAGGCGGACGTTGCAGTTTCCATGGGAATGGCTTCAGGCCAACGAGTGGAACGGTCGATGACGGTAAACAGGTGACGATGTCCTTGTGATGTGGGTAGGGGGCCTACAATGTCGACGTGAATGTGTGCGAAACGACGCTGAGGTTGAGGAAAGGTGCCCACTACTGAATCCGTGTGTCGATGTACTTTGGAAGTTTGGCAAGAAGTACAGGCGCGGACCCAATTCTTAGCATCCTTAGAAATGCCGTGCTAAATGAACTTTGCCTTCAGCAGCTGTGCAGTAGAATGGCACGAGGGATGTGAAAGGCCGTGGATGAAATCAAACACCTGTCGGCGCATGGGAGTAGGAATCCAAGGTCGCGGTCTACCAGTACTGACGTCACAGAGGAGGGTGGTGTTGGAGTCTTCAAGGGGAAAGTCTTCCCAACGGAGGGACGTGCAGGATGTCTTACAAGCTTGATACTCTGGATCCTGTCGTTGGGCTTCAGCCAGGGCGTTGTAATCCAATCCCAGTTGAACGGCAGCCAACGTGTTTCTTGACAGGGCATCGGCAACGGGATTCATTTTCCCAGGGACGTATTGGAGGGTGCAATTGTATTCAGTCACGGCGGAGAGATGTCGGCGTTGACGGGCGGACCAGGCGTCAGACTGTCGAGTGAAGGCGTGCACCAGAGGCATGTGGTCTGTGCGAATGACGAAGGGCGTACCTTCTAAGAAATGGTGAAAGTGATGGACAGCTAAGTGCACCGCCAGCAATTCTCGATCGAAGGTAGAATAACCCGATTCTGCCTTGGACAGTTTTCTGCTGAAGAAGGCCAATGGGCGGGGCGAGCCTTTGACCACCTGCTCGAGTAATGCACCAATAGCGACGTCGCTGGCATAACTGGAGAGAAGGAGAGGGGCGAGTGGGATAGGAAAAGTGAGAGCCGCAGCAGTTGATAGGGCCTTCTTTGCATTGCAGAAGGCTGCTGCTTGAAGGGGACCCCACTTCAGATCCTTCGGCTTGCCCTTAAGGGAGGCGTAGAGGGGAGCAAGAGTGGCGGCAATGGCTGGCAGAAAACGGTGATAATAGTTGATCATGCCCAAGAATTCCTGCAGAGCTTTGACGGTCGAGGGCACGGGGAAGTTCTGAACGGCTGCTACCTTCTCAGGGAGGGGGTGGACACCTTCAGGAGTGATGCGGTGCCCTAAGAACGATACTTCGTTGGCGCCAAAGGTACACTTGTCGTCCCGGATTACAAAGCCGTTTTGTTGCAGGCGGTCGAGCACGATGCGCAGGTGACGGAGGTGTTCCTCTTTTGAGGAGGAGAACACAAGTATTTCGTCCACATAACATACACAGAGAGGGAGCTCCCCTAAGATGCCATCCATGAGACGTTGAAACGTTGCCCCAGCATTACGAAGGCCAAAACAGGAGTAATTGAAGGCGTATGTACCAAACGGAGTGGTGATGGCGGTCTTGGGGATGTCTTCTGGGTTCATAGGCACCTGATAATACCCCTTCAGGAGGTCGAGCGTAGAGAAAACCTTCGCTTTGTGCAGGTAGGAGGTCACGTCGTCAATGTTTGGGAGGGGGTAGTGATCCGGTTCTGTTTGCATGTTCAGGCGCCTGTAATCCCCGTAGAAAGACGGAGGGAGCCGTCTTTCTACGGAGGGAGCCGTCTTTCTTCAGAACGATGTGTAAGGGTGACAACCATGGGCTGGAGGCCTTTTGGCAAAGGCTCATTTCCTCCATTTTGGCGAACGTCTGTTTGGCGGCTGCCAATCGTTCCGGTGCAAGACGTCTGAATTTTGCGAAGACTGGGGGTCCCATCGTCTTGATATGGTGATAAATACCATGCTTGGCAGGAACCGTGGGCGTTTGGCGAAGTTCTGGACGGAAAACTTCCGTGTACGACATGCGCTGATGTGGAGAGCGAGGTTAGAGGGGGCGGGTTGAAGAGGTATCGACAAGTACGAGTGCGTTGACCAATCGTCGGTGGGCGACATCGACCAGAAGGTGGAAATGAGAGAGGAAATCCGCACCGAGGATTAGCATTAGAAACTTCCAATTGAATTTAGCGTTTCCGAACGATAATGTGAGGTTCTCGTAACCGTAGGTGGGTATCGCAGATCCGTTGGCAGCTACTAAGCGGACGTCGGCAGATGTCGACGGACTACGTCGTGCCTTGAAGAGTTTCCTTGGCAAAAGATAACGACAAGCACCCATGTCTACCAAAAATCGCACGCCCGTTTCTGCATCCTGTAAAAAGAAAAGATTTGAAACATGGGAGGCCACCGCCACAAGCGATGGCCTACTTACACGATTTTTGGCCACTAACAATCCTTGGCACATTTCTTCGCGGTTGCCCCGAATCTGAAGTGATAGTAGCAAAACTGTAGCGGATGGGAGGTAGTAAGTGGCTGTAGAAGTCGTTCATTGGGGCGCGAGCGATTGGTGGGTGGTGGGCGGCTTTTTCGCCACTTCGGCATGTCACGGGGTAGGCGTGTATGTCCTGCGGCATTCATGTCAGCTTCGGTTGACGTTGAATAGGCATCCTCGTCGTCAGGGGTGGAGGCGTTGATGGGGCTCTTGAAGTGGCTGTCCATAAGGGCTTCGGCTTTGGTCATCAAGTCCTTTATGGGTAAACTATCGACATCGGGTATGGCAGCGCGTACAGGTTCGGGTAAACGGCGTATCCAAAGGCACGAAGTAGGTTCACCTCACGAGGAGAGCAGTCTGCGGCAGGTTGAAGGCGAGCGATACTGTTCATTTCCCTGAGGGCACGCGAAGCCCTTTGGTCCCCCAACGGTTGTTGCGAAAACTGAAAAAGCTTTGCTATACGGGCGGCTGGCGACGGCGAGTACTGCTGCAGAAGATATGTTTTGAGGGCGTCATACGCTATTGGGATGTCTCCTTGTTCACAAAGCCAGTCGGATATTTCTGGGAAGGTGTCCTCGGGTATCGCCGCGAGAACATAATCCGCTTTGGTGGTTGAGCGAGTCACGCCCCTGATACGAAAGCAAGCAAACGCCTCTACGGTGGCGAACGGTGAAAGTTTCAATGGGTCGGCCGCATCGCCAACTGCTGTAGTAGAGTCCGTCTCCGTCATAGTACCAACGATGGAGGGGCGAGGGAGGTGGGAGTGGAAGGCAGTGGGAGCGAGTCGACTTCCGGGGTCACTAATGTGACGGTGCCGAGTAAGGTTGTGAACTCAAAGGCAGGCTGGAAATGACTGAGTTATATTATTGTAAAACACTCTCCTTATATACAAAACCTCAAGGCAACAGGACATAACAAGTTCACAAGACAGACAATATTACAAAAGAAAAACCAGACATGAATTTTCATGTTCGTTTTAGTACGAGGGAAGAGCGAAGATACAAGCATAATATATACAAAAGGAATTATGTACAATTGTGTGAAACACAGTTGGTACAGTTCACAATGGACACAACAGGGATTTTGATCAGTTTTTCTTTTTTTAGTTTTTACTTAAATTGGTTGTCGTTCGTGTATATGATTATCGTTTTATTGAAAAAAGGTGCTTTGTCGTTCGTTTTTTCTCCAAATACATCATGCTATATCTATCTCAGTTTTAGCATTACAAAGCAGACGTATGTAATCAAGAAATATCACAGAGAGAAACGAGATG
>NC_090735.1:29212570-29230143 GCF_036898095.1 Palaemon carinicauda | reverse complement strand
CACAGCCCACCGGGTTCATACCTTGTATGGGTCGTACAGCATACCTAACGAGATTACATAAGACTTCATAACAAAATACGGGAAATAAAAAGTTAATTCTTAAAAATAGCATAAATTTACATATACTGAATTATATGAAAATTACAATTTCATGAATGACATAAGTCTTATGTAATTTACATACATTACTTAAACCTACATAAGTGGAACTCACCTTACGAGCTGGTTATATATTTTTTGAATACACAAATGAAATACATGAATAAGATATTTGCTCTCATGCTAGACCAGCTTTGTAAGAGTATATTATCAACAAAAATTATATCTGTCCAAACTTGAATTAGTTCTAAAAATGGACAAACAGGGGCTTTAACCGTAAACTCTTTCCAACTTCGTTGGTGGAGGTAATAAGAGAGAAATGAGCATAAATAAAAAATACCAACGATATTTAAGACATAAACAATGGTACGTAATAACCGATTGTTATTCACCATATATTAGCTTAAGTACCAAATTGTCTCTCATCTTTATCATAAATCCATATTTGTTGTTTCCCTAATCAAGCAGCACTTTTATATAATAAAGAAGTCTCCCTTACAGAAATAAATTTGCATATTCACATATGAAGTATAATCTCTCCCTCTGATTAACACTATGAATAAATAAAATAAAGTATAAAATCTCTTGCTTACAGTAACACTATGCAGATATACATCCATATATAGAATCTCTCTCTTACATTAACACTAAGCATATATGCATTCATGTGTATTAACACCTGTATATCAAACACAAAATAGAATTTGCAAAAGTACGACTGAAATGAAATTCCCGAGGCAGGCGCCACTTCCATTAACATAAAATAGTTTTGAGTTGATTTATTTGCACAGTGAACTCGATGTTATAGCAAAGGGAAAAGGATCTTTGATGAAACAATCATGATCGGTTTTGATATCAGGAATCTGATTTAATATTGGAAATTATTTTTATTAATTGGAAGAAGAATATATTTGTTCTCATCCATCCTCAGCATTATATGGTATATATACATACTAATACATGATATAAATATTATCTCTATCTATCTATCGGTATATATATATATATATATATATATGAAATATACAGTGCTAGGTGGTATATCTCAGCAATCCATTTTTGCCAACAGTTACATAAGCGGATTAACAGCTTGGTGGAGTAAAGAACACTCTGGGTGCGGAGGAAATGCCCCATTAAATCTCGACGAAGTCACTGGCAGCAGGGTGAGGTATTGGGTGAAGGTGAGAGACAAGTTGTCCTTTGGGCTTTTACTCTTGATGCTTGGCAGATTATCTCATTAGAATTAGTATGGTCTTGCAGGGGTCACTCGCCTTAGTTAGTTACTGCACATCACAAAGAACTGGGTATCCTTGAATGAATTACGCAAATGAATCCTCAACTGGATTTAGTCAGTCTATAGAAAGTGGAAATGTCAGAATGGCCCCTAGTGCCTTTTGGTGGATTAGTATCTAACTTCTGCCATGTTTCGTATTAAGGGCACAACCACATTATTTAAAGACTGCTCTTATCCTAGTGGCTAAAGTGGATTTGTTACCCACACTCACGATGATGAGAGGCTGACACTGTTGTTTATGGGCTACTAAGAACCGGTTGAATTTCATCGTCGCCAACATTACTGAGCCCCTCATTTCCACCTTCTGCTTCATGTTGTGCAGAAATATCTTACCCACCCACACCTTTATCACTATCACCTGGTTCCTCTGACCTTAATCTCCACATCCGTCTGCCCACAGATGCCTACGCTCAACTCCTTACTTTAAATCCTTGGTGTCGCCACGCACTGTACCTATCAACATATTGAGACAACGAGGTCCACAGTGTTTGGAAGCTTCAAACAATGGGTACCAGACCCGTTGCCAGTAGAATTGCCCTTTAATCAGGTACTACAAATGTACTTTTGTTGCCAGTGAAGTGGTATTCTTGGGTCATTACACCACTTCTTTAGTATCAGCAGTGGCGAAGATATCAACAGTATACAAGTTCCCCATGCCTTTGACGGTCAAAACCCTGTGGGAGTTCTTGGGCATGGTGAACTATAATCAACAGTTTTTGCAAGACATTACTACTATTCGTGTCCCCTACAAATCTCTCTCAAGGACAAGAAAATTTTTTTTGAAGTGTGCCCCTTTCATAAGGCAGATTTCTTCAACCCTATCACCTGCTATTGCTTTCACCTTTCCCATGAAATTTATACTCCTATTGCTGTAAGGGAGTTACTCTAACAAATGAACTATGGATTGCTCAGCCCATTGGCCTTGTTCAGTAAAAAACTTTCGAAGGCAGAATCCAGTTACTCATGCTTTCGGCAGCAAAGTACTATAAGATTATTTGCCCGTCTGTCTCTTCCGTCACTTCTCAAAGGCCCTCTTTTGTCATTCACACAGACCACATGACTCTTGTGCACGCCTTCACTCGGCAGTCAGATACATGCCCACCCATCAACAGTGATATCTTTCCACCATTTCTGAATACATCTGTACTATTCAATACATGCCTGGTAAACTGAATCCCATCGCTGACATCCTTTCTAGAAACATGCTTGCTGCCACCCACCTAGCATGGGAAGATATTACTCTCGATGACTCCAATGCCACCCTCCTCTATGATGCTAGTACTGGTATACCAAGCCTGTGGATACCAGCCTCCATGTGCCAACAGAAGTTTCAATTGATCCATGACCACTCCAACTTTGTACCAATCTACAGCACAGGTACTGGATTAGAAGTGCCTATGGCAGGTCTTTGCAAGAGAGACCAAAAAACTTGGTCAATCTTCCAAAGTACATCGACACAGATTCTGGTGTTGTCACTTTTTATCAACCTCGGCATTGTTTTTCTCACGTTCACGTTGACGTGCTTGGCGCTGCCACTTGCCCACTTAATAGACAGTTTCCTTTCAGTCATAAATCATTCCTTTCTGTAGCCTGAAGGCATCCCCATGCAAGAGCCAACATATGGCTCATGTACTGCTGGCTTAAATTCATGATAGATAACAAGATGCAGCATCCTAGAGCACATTACCTTCAACAGGGATGCTACTTTCACCACTCAATTGTGGAATTATCTGGGCATCTTCTCAGCATCACCCTACATCATATTACCACTTATAATCTTGCAGCCAATAGATTGTTGGAAAGTTTCCATCGTACCCTTAAAGCAGCTTTGATGTCCCAATGCAACAACTAAAGATAGTTTCCACAACTTATCTGGGTCCTACGCAGACCGAGGACCACTCACAATGACACGAAGGATATCTCAACAGAAGAAATAGTAAATAGTGCCTGTGTTACGTTGTGGGAAAATTTACTCCCTGGCGTCAGACTTACAAACCTCGAGTAAAGCATCACATGCTGAAAGACCTAACTACCTAACAAGTATTTTCATACACACCGATGCTTACAAGCCACAGCTTTTGCTCCCATATACGGGTCCATTCCTTGCCGTCCATTGTACATCGAAAGCTTACTCCCTCAACGTTCTGAATAATGAGGATTGAATTACCACTGACCACCTAAAACCATCGAATCTACTTCAAAACGACCCACCAACAGTACGACTGAGGGCAGGTCTTCATCATTCTTATGTATGTTTGCTTCGGGGTGGGGGTGGGGGTGGGGCAAGGGAAACTCTGTAATGCACGTGCAACAAGTACCGCACATACAACCTATATACTGTAATACCCATCGGACTTCATGCCCCCCCCCCCCAAAAAAAAAGCCGTCGAATGTAACACGCTAATGTAACTATTATTATTTATTTGTCATATGGCATATTTTTATGCTGATGTCTACCCTCTCGACGAAATCTGTTGAAAATAAATATGCAACTATCACCATTCTATGACCGCTTGGGGCCTATAGATACCTGTATTATCTCTAGGTAATTAAAGTTAGTTGATCGGAAGCTGTCTTTGTCATAATTACTCCTTTACTGCCGTCACAGTTGTAACATTACCCGCTCCACGCCTCTTTCCTTGATCCATGCAGATGGCATGAAGAAGATAAATCGAGAGAGAGAGAGAGAGAGAGAGAGAGAGAGAGAGAGAGAGAGAGAGAGAGAGAGAGAGAGAGAGAGCTGCAAATAGAATTAGCTGTATTTATTCAACTGAGCTTTTGCTAATCAAACCTAGTGGAGACTAATCATTGCGTTTGAAAATGAGTTATCATCATGAATGAAAATTTACGTTGTAATTGCCATACTTGAATAATACTTTCTGTAGTTGACATCTGTGAAATTAATATAGAATTACCTAATTTGATACCAGCCGTTTTGGAATTATTTATTTCCACTTTGATTCAAGTTGATTTGTGATGAGGCTGAATGTCTTTGCCCAGCAAACTGAATTATGGTCTTAATGTCAGCAGGTTTTTCTGTCATTCTTTTATATATACCTCGTGTAGTTTTGCAGTTAAGATAAAAAAAAAAATTGCCATAAAATTCTAAGTAAAATTTCATCGAATAACAAAGATTTCTACTTCGTTGTTCTTATCTTTTTTATTTCAAATACTTTATAGCTTTGTTATAAATAGTAAGTGCAGTATTATATTATTTTACGAATTTTTAAATAAACGATGTTCTCATTTCACTCACAAGAAAATAGTTATTATGTCCATTATCATTCAGCTTCTTATATTTATAAGGCCAGTTTTTATTCTTCTATATTTAATTAAACGTCAAAACAGCACAAAAAATATTCAAACGAGAATGTATGAAGAAAGGGACCAATTTTATAACATGAATTTAATTTATACCTTAAATTCATGTTAGAAACCTAATAGGGGACTTTAGCACCTTAAATTGTAAAAAGGAATTTATTACTTATTACTTCTTTTAATAATATATCAGTTGAGACTCTTAGAATTAGTTTCAGATAAAAAAATGAATGAATGGGTATATGAGAAGACCTACAGAACATTCAACATAATGTAGTCTTTTGGAAAATTTGTTTTTCTTATTCTTAACAAGTAACATCACCTTAAACGTTCAAACTTAATGTAAATATAAAATTTCAATGTTCATGGAAAGTCTATAATAGATTATGAATAAGAGGTCATGTGATAATGTTTTCCAAATTAGAAAAGGAGTTCTTCATTAATTTAGATATATTACTTGCTAAAATTGTAAACCTGCGGGAAAGTTTGAAATAACTTAAAATTTCAATTACAAGGGCTTTGAGAAATATGAATCATACTTTTTCTAATGCAGCATACATTTCCAATCGCATTTTTTTGCCCCCAAAATTTTTCATTAATAAGGATAAGTTTCTCCATATACGTTTATTCTTTAACATAAATTAAACTCAAAGTACTGTACTAAAATGAAAGAGAGTACTAATTATAAAAAAAAGAAATTATACCATAAGCCCCTTTTACTGAGGAAATTTATATTACTACTAATTATTTCTTTCAACTGAAAGTATGGGGGGAACATATTACCCTAAGAAATGTAAAAGATATGAAGAAGAATATGTACAGGATTATTTTCGATTTCTGAATAAAATCTAGACTCTAAAGACATATCAAGATCTTTGTAGTATTTTCTCGACTAAATTGCGTAAGACTTATTTTTAAGGTGCATTTTGTTTAGAATTTTACACGTGCGGTTCCCAATTATATAGAAAAAGCGAATGAATACAGCCGAAAATATTCAATAAAAGATTTCATGATGCATTTTATTTTTTATAACTAAAAAAAAATCGGATATTTTTACATGATCTACGATTTCTCAGCTATTATATATTCGAAGCAAAAATAGTTCCACCAGTCCAGGACACACATTATAGTTTTGAATTTTAAAACAAAATTGGTGCTGCTTTTTTTTTTTCATTTTCAACAGGGATTCAGGGAAACTGCAACGAATCCACGCAATTAAGAATTACTGAAATATGCAAGGGATGTAAAAAAATATTTTTCGTTCTATAACCAGCACAAACAACGTAAAAAAATAATTTGGAGTTGCTTCACATATCAGTTTATGATGAATATAAATATCATCTCTCTCTCTCTCTCTCTCTCTCTCTCTCTCTCTCTCTCTCTCTTATGCTGCCGATTATCTGACTTCCAATATGGGATCATAAGAAATATTTTATTAGATATAACGTAGCATTAATGTAATAAAACCCGAGAACTATAAACTATGAAAAATAAAATATAAGAAAAATGACACAACCCTTGTAACAAATAAAACTCTGTCACACCTTATCACAAAGATTAACAGCTCTAAAGGTCAGAAAAAAATGCAAGATTAATGTAACTGATTTTTCCATTTTTCCTTCAGTTCAAGGACAGTTCAATTCCAATTCCGTTTCAAATCATTGATGTAGATGAAAGATTCAGAATTGCAATTTATTACCTTTAATTAATGCGCTCTTTGATTTCAAGGGGTTTTAGACTTTCCACTCTTGCAATATATGTATCATTTCTCAATAGAATCATTTAGGCAGTTTTATTTTGCCTTTAGTTTTCATGTTTCTTTAATAATCAACGACGATAAATGATATTCTATATAATTCAATGCAGTATAACAATATATGCATCATTTCTCTATAAAAACATTTAGGCAGTTTTATTTTGCCTTTAGTTTTCATGTTTCTTTAATAATCAACGACGATAAATGATATTCTATGTAATTAAATGCAGTATAATATTCACGATTTCATTAACTCCCGATGATGCAAACATTCTAAAATCCCTGCCCTTGCTATCTACATGTATTACAGTATAAACAATCTTTAAGGCACTGAATATTTCCCTGAACTTCAAGGCCATAGAGATTTCAAGTTGACATTTTGGTTTTACAAGCAAGGAACATATTCTTAATATACCTCGAGGAATATCCAGACGAACGTTGTAAACTTAAAAAAGAAAATTGAAAATATGTTTGATGAATGCGTTAGATTATCTCAGTTCACCTCTCGGCGAATGACAGTTCAATTTCCAACCTAAAATAAATATTGAATATGAATGTTGATTGGGATTCTGAGTTTAATGGCTTTGATTAAAGACTTCTTTGATGACGGAAGCCAGGATTCGAGATTAGATTATTAAAGTCAGGTACACATTGCATCACCCATTGACTGAGAACTTCTTGACTAGTCTTTTTTATGTCTTTCCAATTTGGTGGTATAACTTTTTATCCCTTTCATTTTTCTTAAATATCCATTAAAAGGTAAATGAATTTTAAAATGATGGAAATTCACATTTCTGTAAATCTGAAATCAGACTGATAAATATTTTCCTCTCCATTGTAAGTTTTATATAAACTCGAAACGTTTAGGAAGCTATAATTCTGCTTTTATATATATATATATATATATATATATATATATATAAAATGCGAAACACTTCATTAGTTTTATTTTACTCTCTTTAAGGCGTTATTTATTCCTTATCAAGGACATTTTTTAGAAGGGTGGGTACAAGATACCAATAAAAACCATGTCGCTTCTAGAGGTAATCTCTCTCTCTCTCTCTCTCTCTCTCTCTCTCTCTCTCTCTCTCTCTCATGTAACGTATAGGATTTCAATTAATATTTATTTATTTATTCCTATTAATAAGTCATCAAACAATCACGACAACAAAGACTCTAATTATGATGGTAAACATGAGGAAATTAATCTCCAAACGAGAACGATATATCCCCAAAATTAGTTATATACTATATGATTATGTTCTTATTTCAATACTTCGCACCATTTCTGATATAAAGTATTAGCTTAGATGAGATATTCTGTGATATTAGCGAAATGTTTTACTGATAGGAGACAGTAACAGAAGTACTTTTTTTTACAAATGAGCTGGTGTGTAATAATCAAATGTTGATATATGACCATCTTAACATGTGACTGGTATCTAGAAAAGAAGTTGTGTGGAGTAAGGGATGGCAGTTATGAGTATTTTTGACAAACTTAAAAAGGGACAAACTTGGCATATATATATATATATATATATATGTGTGTATATACTATATATATATATATATATATATATTCGGTCATGTTCAGATCTTCCCGTCTACCTAGTAAGGGAAGAATGAGTAGTCATACCTTGGTTAGAGGGGGGGCAGTGTGCTGGTCAGCATATCCCTTCGACTATTTAGCCCTCATTTTTGACGGGTCGCATACACAAGTTTTGAAATTAATTCAGAGGTTCCTCATTGATTAAGTTGACTAATGAAATGTAAGATATTATTAATCTCTGCTCCGATTGAGTGGCCCAATGACGTCAGAGTACTAATGAACTAAGGTGGGAAGCCGATTCAGATAGAGAGCTAATCCTTTTGCTCAAAGAATAATTGATGGGATTTGCTTGAATCAGACTTTCAATTCGATTATTCTGTTTTCATTACGATGGATTAATTTGACTCTATTGTTCTAATTTGATTCAGTTTTCATTAGGAAGGATTATTTTTGCTTCATTGTTTTCATTCAACTCTGATTAGCTATATTGAAAAAAAAAAATAAAATGGAGCCTATTAGGAATAAGTGAGATTAATGGCTCTGTCAAAACACAAGAAATTTCAGTAATAAATAGGACTGTATAAAAAAAATATTCAAGCATAAACGGAAATATCTAAAATGGAATGAGTGAAAAAAGTGATAACTTACCATAAGACTAAAGTTATATCACAATATTTCATAAGATTGATAATCTTATCACTTAAATTAGAATAGAATTATCTAGATGTCTAACAAATTTATGAAAAGTCTCCCAGAGATGACATTCAGAACATTACCATAAGACTAAAGGTTAGATTACAATATTTCTTAAACTTCATAATCTTATTACATGAATGAAAAGACAATATCTGGTTAAATGACGAAATCATAGAATTCTCTGAAAGAAAATTAAATTAATTTTAATCATTATATTCTTTTACCAATTACCCAAAGGGATTTAACATTAAAGGTACGTTAACTCGAATGGAACTTTACTGTGGCTTATTAATCTTCCCAATGTCACGCAGTGTCTCAACATATTTTCCTTCTTAGATAAGAAAAAAAAAGGTTCTCTTTCTAACTAGAACGCTCGTCATAACCTCCCCTTCTGCTTAAATACGTTTATCATCACATTTTCTTTTCAGTCAATTGACATTACTTCCTATTCCCAAATATAGCATTAAGAATTCTAGCATCCCTTCTTCCCCCTCCATACCAAGTACCTTCATCATTTCTATTGACCCTTTTAAATTTCTTAACGATTAACATTAGTGTGTGGAGGAATGCGTAAAGTAAGCAAGGTATTGTGCAATGTCTAGCTTTATTTTTCAATGATATTCAACAAGGATTAGCGTCTGTTGAAATCCTTCGCGTTCTATTTTTGAAATATTCCGAGCAAATTCTTTCCTAATGAAAACGATAAGAACATTGCTAATTTATTTGTTTTTACATGAACTTGCGTGGTCGCCCACACCAACAAATTATTCCGGAAATAGACAAAATAGTGTCCTTTACCTTACTCCTATATATTTTTGGTGATGTTTTCTCAAGATGCCTTTCTTCTGTTGTTTGCTGGGTCATTTATCATAGTTGTCTCTTTTCTCGACATTTGCTGGTTTGTTTAATCCATCAGGATCCACGAAAGTTCATTTTCTTTTCTCGTCAACCTTGACTCATAAATGGACCTGGGGATTTGAAAATGGCGGAATTTTTTTTTAATATGTAAAAATAATTTCATAAGAATGAATTTATTGATTTTTAATTCCAATCAAAGTTTTAAGATAAAGCTCAGTAGTAATAAAATATAATTATTTTGATTTAATTTTATTGATCTTAGTATTTTTTTAACTTTTTTTTCGAATTATATTATGGAAACAGTAGCAACCTAAGAATCTGGAAAGTTATTACCGAAAAGTTTCCTTGTCAAAGTTGTTTTATTCTGTCAATCATATCTTGAAATAATGACCATCAAAGGGCAGAAAAATTACCCTGTTCAGTGATCTGCCAGAGATAATGAAAATAATAGAGTGTAATGCAATTAGAAAACTATTGGTTATTTAACATCACTGCGCCTTCTTGGGTTAATGATAACTTAATCCTGTGATCTGGTAACAAACGCTTTAACAGAATTAACTATCTTTTTATAAATTAAAAAAAAAATTCTCCAAAAACCATTTAGTTTACATGTAATGAGAGAGAGAGAGAGAGAGAGAGAGAGAGAGAGAGAGAGAGAGAGAGAGAATTATCTATCTTTTTATGAACATTAAAATGTTTTCTAAGAACCATTACGCCTACATATAATAGAGAGAGAGAGAGAGAGAGAGAGAGAGAGAGAGAGAGAGAGAGAGAGGTGGGGGGACCCTTTTGGAGGGGCGGGCCCCTTATGCTTACGATTATCGCAGACTGTCATCTTTTAAAGATGGTCATAAAGTCGCTGCTTGGTGGGATGGAAAAACTTTCCGGTAGATTTCCCATGAGTCCAGGTGTCAATGATATATCATAAGGAGGCGAAGTTTTGAAGATAAATTGAAAACGGAACATTTCTGCATAAAGAAGGAAATGTTTGTGGAGATGTAAAGCTGGTTATACGCAAGAAATGATTAACATTGTAGGAGTAATGTCATGAAAGAAAAGCCTAATGCTTTTTAATGATGTAAGTCAAGTTTAAGATGAATCCACAATTTCATGGATTTCAAAACATACAACCAAAAGCCAGAATGGTTTGTGGTAAATATCGTCGAAATCAGGTTAAAATATCATTAAACTAGATGCATAGGTATTATAAAATTCTCAAATGTTTAATAACATGTTATATCAATAATCAATTTCTATAAAGCCTGAGTTTAATAATACGATTCTTACCTATATAGAAAATCATATGCATAATCATATGTGATTCAGAAATTTCGTGTCACATTGGGACACCAAAAGTAACTGATTATTCTCAAAAGCATTTTCTATACAATGTTTTTTTTTTAATCTAACGTCTTCGAGATATTCCATGCTAATTAGGATAATGATGCTTGTTCTATGCAATATATTAGATATTCTTTTCTTACAGATACACAAGATGCATAGTAAAAACCCTTTCCATGTATAGAAGTTCTCTTCATCTGCAAGACTAAAAAGGGTCAAACAAAAAGGATTTACATTTGATGATTATGTGTAACACTATGCTCTAAATAAGCCTTTCTTGAATTAGCAGTTCGTGGACCTACCAAATATAGTCTAAGAAACTACTTCGTCAATCATTTATAGAGACAGCAATTAACACTAATAGCTGTTAAGGAGAAACCCAATGCCTTGGGTAAGATTATTATGCTAAAACAAGTCTAGAAATCAAACACAGTGTAGGGAATTTTTTTGATAATATTGGAAGAAGAAAGAAACAAGCATTTAAACCATTCAGACGGAGAAACTCATAATTATCCAATTTATCCTGAGAAATTAATTGAAATAACAAATGCTCAGTTGACATAACAAAATTTAAGACTTTACAACCATTCCAGTATTAGAGGAACACCGATCACAGAGTAAAGAGGCTCGAAACAACGTCCTCATAAACATCATTCGAAACAAACAACAGGAAGGCAGAATTAACCTTACTTTACTGTTATTGATGAACTCAGTGGTGAAACAGGTGAAAAACATTGTACAATTGCCATTATAATCGCAATTAAATCCCATTTGGAAGTCACTAAGGAATTGTAATATAGAGAGAATAAATCTGCAGTATATGTTAGCCTCAAGAAGAGAAGAATATTTGACACATGGATTAAATCATAAATTACTAGGGTTGAATAAGAACCTACCAGACACTAAGAAAAAAGTGCAGGGTATGGACCAAATTTTTTTTTCGCAACGATAAATCTTTATACGGATTAGTGAGAGTTTTAACTATATGATTTTATCATATTTTAAATCCTCACTATGAAAAATTAGACTGATCATCCAATCTAGAAATTGTTGCTAATATATATCCTGCAATCTGTGTGACATGTCTCTGAACAATTAATTTTGATGTGTTCAATGCACTTGAAGGTCAAAGTTTGTGGCTTGGTAGAGAGGCATAAGTTTGAGCTAAGTACTGGACACACCGCTCGTGTATATGAGAGAGAGAGAGAGAGAGAGAGAGAGAGAGAGAGAGAGAGAGAGAGAGAGAGAGAGAGAGAGAGAGATGGATGGAGTATAAAGGTCTCTCTCTCTCTCTCTCTCTCTCTCTCTCTCTCTCTCTTTATTTTCCCGGTAATAAACTTAATTAACCCTATTTAAACCATTCATCCATCTCTCTCTCTCTCTCTCTCTCTCTCTCTCTCTCTCTCTCTCTCTCTCTCTCTCTCTCTCTCTCCTATCATACATGCACAGAGAAAGAAATCTAGGAAGTTCATATTAGAGGAAAACTGCAGATAAAAATGACTATATGAATACTAAGTTTTAATGAGATATGCAGCCTTTCTCATCTCGTTACTCTCCGTGATATTTCTTGATTACATACGTCTGCTTAGTAATGCTAAAACTGAGATAGATATAGCATGATGTATTTGGAAAAAAACGAACGACAAAACACCTTTTTTCAATAAAACGATTATCATATACACGAACGACAGCCAATTTAAGTAAAAACTAAAAAAAGAAAAACTGATCAAAATCCCTTTTGTGTCCATTGTGAACTGTACCAACCCTGTTTCACACAATTGTACATAATTCCTTTTGTATATATTATGCTTGTATCTTCGCTCTTCCCTCGCACTAAAACGAACATGAAAATTCATGTCTGGTTTTTCCTCTGTAATATTGTCTGTCTTGTGAACTTGTTATGTCCTGTTGCCTTAAGGTTTTGTATATAAGGAGAGAATTCTACAATAATATAACTCAGTCGTTTCCAACCTGCCTTTGAGTTCACAACCTTACTCGGCGCCGTCACAATGGTGACCCCGGAAATCGACTCGCTCCCACTGCCTTCCACCCCCACCTCCCTCGCCCCTCCATCGTTGGTACTATGACGGAGACGGACTCTACTACAGCAGTTGGCGATGCGGCCGACCCATTGAAACTCTCACCGTTCGCCACTGTAGAGGTGTTTGCTTGGTTTCAACGCGCAGAAGTCCACTTTTGTATCAGGGGCGTGACTCGCTCAACCACCAAAGCGGATTATGTTCTCGCGGCGATACCCGAGGACACCTTCCCAGAAATATCCGATTGGCTTTGTGAACAAGGAGACACCCCAATAGCATATGACGCCCTCAAAACATATCTTCTGCAGCAGTACTCGCCGTCGCCAGCCGCCCGTATAGCAAAGCTTTTTCAGCTCTCGCAACAACCGTTGGGGGACCAAAGGGCTTCGCTTGCCCTCAGGGAAATGACCAGTATCACTCGCCTTTAACCTGCCGCAGACTGCTCTCCTCGTGAGGTGAACCTACTTCGTGCCCTTTGGATACGCCGTTTACCTGAACCTGTACGCGCTGCCATACCCGATGTCGATAGTTTACCCATAAAGGACTTGATGACCAAAGCCGACGCCCTTATGGACAGCCACTTCAAGACCTCCATCAACGCCTCCACCCCTGACGACGAGGATGCCTATTCAACGTCAACCGAAGCTGACATGAATGCCGTAGGACATACACGCCTACCCCGTGACGTGCCGAAGCGGAGACAAAGCCGCCCACCACCCACCAATCGCTCGCGCCCCAACGAACGACTTCTACAGCCACTTACTACCTCCCATCCGCCGCAGTTTTGCTACTACCACTTCAGATTCGGGGCAACCGCGAAGAAATGTGCCAAGGATTGTCAGTGGCCAAAAAACGTGTAAGTAGGCCATCGCCTGTGGCGGTGGCCTCCCATGTTTCTAATCTTTTCTTTTTACAGGGTGCAGGAACGGGCGTGCGATTTTTGGTAAACACGGGTGCTTATCGTTCTCTTTTGCCAAGGAAAGTCTTCAAGGCACGACGTAGTCTGCCTACATCTGCCGACGTCCGCTTAGTAGCTGCCAACGGATCTGCGATACCCACCTACGGTTACGAGAACCTCACATTATCATTCGGAAACGCTAAATTCAATTGGAAGTTTCTAATGCCAATCCTCGGTGCGAATTTCCTCTCTCATTTCCACCATCTGGTCGATGTCGCCCACCGACGATTGGTCAACGCAGACTCGTACTTGTCGACACCTCTTCAACCCGCCCCCTCTAACCTCGCTCTCCACATCAGCGCACCCACGGATGCATACGCCCACCTCCTCACGTCGTACCCGGAAGTTTTCCGTCCAGAACTTCGCCAAACGCCCACGGTTCCTGCCAAGCACGATATTTATCACCATATCAAGACGACAGGACCCCCAGTCTTCGCAAAATTCAGACGTCTGGCACCGGAACGATTGGCAGCCGCCAAACAGACGTTCGCCGAAATGGAGAAAATGGGCCTTTGCCAAAAGGCCTCCAGCCCATGGTCGTCACCCTTACACATCGTTCTGAAGAAAGACGGCTCCCTCCGTCCGTGCGGGGATTACAGGCGCCTGAACATGCAAACAGAACCAGATCACTACCCCCTTCCAAACATTGCCGACGTGACCTCCTACCTGCACAAAGCGAAGGTTTTCTCTACGCTTGACCTCCTGAAGGGGTATTATCAGGTGCCTATGAACCCAGAAGACATCACCACTCCGTTTGGTACATACACCTTCAATTACTCCTGTTTTGGCCTTCGTAATGCTGGGGCAACGTTTCAACGTCTCATGGATGGCATCTTAGGGGACCTCCCTTTCTGTGTATGTTATGTGGACGACATACTTGTGTTCTCCTCCTCAAAAGAGGAACACCTCCGTCACCTGCACATCGTGCTCGACCGCCTGCAACAAAACGGTCTTGTAGTCCGGTACGACAAGTGTACCTTTGGCGCCAACGAAGTATCGTTCTTAGGGCACCGCATCTCTCCTGAAGGTGTCCACCACCTCCCTGAGAAGGTAGCAGCCGTTCAGAACTTCCCCGTGCCCTCGACCGTCAAAGCTCTGCAGGAATTCTTGGGCATGATCAACTATTATCACCGTTTTCTGCCAGCCATTGCCGCCAGTCTTGCTCCCCTCTATGCCTCCCTTAAGGGCAAGCTGAAGGATCTAGAGTGGGGTCCCCTTCAAGAAGCAGCCTTCTGCAATGCAAAGAAGGCCCTATCAACTGCTGCGGCTCTCACTTTTCCTATCCCACACGCCCCTCTCCTTCTCTCCACCGATGCCAGCGACGTCGCTATTGTTGCATTACTCGAGCAGGTGGCCAAAGGCTCGCCCCGCCCATTGGCCTTCAGCAGAAAACTGTCCAAGGCAGAATCGGGTTATTCTACCTTCGATCGAGAATTGCTGGCGGTGCACTTGGCTGTCCGTCACTTTCGCCATTTCTTAGAAGGTACGCCCTTCGTCATTCGCACAGACCATATGCCTCTGGTGCACGCCTTCACTCGACAGTCTGACGCCTGGTCCGCCCGTCAACGCCGACATCTCTCCGCCGTGGCTGAATACAATTGCACCCTCCAATACGTCCCTGGGAAAATGAATCCCGTTGCCGATGCCCTGTCAAGAAACACGTTGGCTGCCGTTCGACTGGGATTGGATTACAACGCCCTGGGTGAAGCCCAACGACTGGATCCAGAGTATCAAGCTTGTAAGACATCCTGCACGTCCCTCCGTTGGGAAGACTTTCCCCTTGAAGACTCCAACACCACCCCCCTCTGTGACGTCAGTACTGGTAGACCGCGACCTTGGATTCCTGCTCCCATGCGCCGACAGGTGTTTGATTTCATTCACGGCCTTTCACATCCCTCGTGCCATTCTACTTCACAGCTGCTGAAGGCAAAGTTCATTTGGCACGGCATTTCTAAGGATGCTAAGAATTGGATCCGCGCCTGTACTTCTTGCCAAACTTCCAAAGTACATCGACACACGGATTCAGGAGTGGGCACCTTTCCTCAACCTCAGCGTCGTTTCGCACACATTCACGTTGACGTTGTAGGCCCCCTACCCACATCACAAGGACATCGTTACCTGTTTACCGTCATCGACCGCTCCACTCGTTGGCCTGAAGCCATTCCCATGGAAACTGCAACGTCCGCCTCATGTACATCTGCCTTACTCTCTGGATGGATTTCAAGATTCGGTATCCCTGAGCATATTACTTCTAATAGGGGAACCACTTTCACCTCTCAATTGTGGACGTCATTAGCGAATCTCCTGGGCATCACCCTACATCAGACAACGGCCTACAACCCGGCTGCCAATGGAATGGTTGAATGTTTTCATCTCACCCTCAAAGCAACTTTGATGTACATCTGCCTTACTCTCTGGATGGATTTCAAGATTCGGTATCCCTGAGCATATTACTTCTAACAGGGGAACCAGTTTCACCTCTCAATTGTGGACGTCATTAGCGAATCTCCTGGGCATCACCCTACATCAGACAACGGCCTACAACCCCGCTGCCAATGGAATGGTTGAACGTTTTCATCGCACCCTCAAAGCAGCTTTGATGTCCCGCTGCAAGGATTGCAACTGGTTTACTCAGCTTCCCTGGGTTCTCCTGGGACTAAGGACCACTCCTAAAGACGCCCTCGACGTCTCGGCAGCCGAAATGGTGTATGGCGACCCGTTGGTCGTCCCTGCCGAATATTTTCCTTCTACAACCTCCTCCGACGATCTCCAGCGCATACGTCACGTCGTGGGAAAATTTACTCCGTGTCGCCAGACTTACAAGCCCCTAGCGAAGCATCACATACCCACGGACTTGCACTCTGCAACGCACGTCTTCCTGTGCAACGACACCAGCAAGCCACCACTGACGCCCCCTTACACGGGCCCTTTCCTCGTGATCCGACGCAGTCCGAAAGCATTCCTCCTAAACATTCGAGGCAAAGAAGACTGGGTCTCCATTGATCGTCTAAAACCTGCTTATCTTCTGCCAGATGACCCGCCTACAGTTCGCCTCTCTAGATCAGGGCGCCCTATTTAACATGTACAGTATGCCATTTTTAGGGGGGAAGCCATGTACCAACCGTTTTTCATACAATTGTACATAATTCCTTTTGTATATATTATGCTTGTATCTTCGCTCTTCCCTCGCACTAAAACGAACATGAAAATTCAAGTCTTGTTTTTCCTCTGTAATATTGTCTGTCTTGTGAACTTGTTATGTCCTGTTGCCTTGAGGTTTTGTATATAAGGAGAGAGTTCTACAATAATATAACTCAGTCGTTTCCAACCTGCCTTTGAGTTCACAGCCTTACTCGGCGCCGTCACAGAACCTTTTTCACGTGATCAATAGTAAATACAAGAAAATTTGTCTTCATAATAGTTTCTAGAAAGAGTCAGCTGTTTTACCTAGGAAAAAATATAAGATTTCAAAGTTATATTACGAGAATAGATGCTTAGCGAAAAATAATAATTTATACTAATGCTACAAGGTAATGGAGAAGAGATGCTTATATGTTCAAAAGACTCCCGAGAAGCCATTGAGGAGACTATGATTTCCAAGAATATCCGTTTTCTCCTTAGAGTTTTAATTTTTTTACTATACTATTCTATACTATACTATACTC
>NC_090735.1:29197570-29207570 GCF_036898095.1 Palaemon carinicauda | reverse complement strand
TTTCCTCTTATTGTGTGAGACCCGTTTGTTCAAGATGGATATTTCCTTAACGGAATTTTTATGAATTCATTATAATTTTAGTAAAGAATTATAAGTATAAAAAAAATTTCCTGATAATCATTCGGTTGTATACCGTAAAAGCCGGCGGTATATGATTAAGAATGTAACTGTTTATGTTCATGGTTTATTATTAATTGGTTGTTCAGAAATAATGTATATTCTTGAGCGAAGTCAACACGAAAAAAGTAGTTAGATGTGATATAGAGAAGTCATTATTCGGTTTTCTATATATATCATTACAATGTATATCATTACAATTATTATCCTCTAGATATAAAGATATGCAAATTTCTTGACTAACAACAGAGAGAAGAAATACCAGGGAAACTTTATTACAAAATAAATACCATTGCGGCACCCATAATCTCCAACGAAACTTGCTTAAAAGGTCTAATTCCAAGAAATGATTGATAATACCAACTGTGTAAGTCAACCAAATAGGTCTTTGTGAGAGACAGAGATCTTAGAAATTACTGATTTACTGTAAAACCCTCTGCATTTGGAGAAGACAATTTCTATCAAAGTTTTCCTAAGAATTTGTTTCTGTGTTACGTCCTTTTTCACATTCTCATTTGCCGAACTTAATTTTTTCAATAAAAGTTCAAAAAAGGATCAAATTCTCTTTCATTCGCATTTTCACCCAAAGGCGTAATTCTGAAGAAAAAAATCTTGAGTATTTTTATAATTCCTTTGACTGGATTCATATGTTTATATTGGACTAAATTGGGTTTAAAAATCTAGGTCCTATGGCTTAGCTCTGGGGCCTTGGAGGTCGTTCAGGTGCAATGGGTGGTGAACTCATAGTTGTACTATGAAGAAAGAGTTAAGAAGACGAATATCAAGAATTACGAAAGAAAGTGAGATTGGATGAAGTACTGATTTATAATTTGTACCGGGGGCCTGTGAGGCTGGGAGACCATTTAGTATCCGTATTCGACAAGGGGAAAACCTTCAAGTATCACAACGAAGCAGAATTTAACCTGTTGGATAACAAACCTGAAGCAAGGAAGCAGGGACATATAGGTATAGTAGAACGTTAATAACACGATTGCAGCTACTAACCAAACGGATATTGTTAAGGGCCTCAAGTATTACCTTCAGAACTAAAAGTATGAACTAAAACACACAAAATTTAATTTACAAAGATTCTTAAATGCTTTAAATGTATAAAATCGTAACTTGATTCATGACGCTAATTACTCAACACAACGAAAATGGACATCATCACAGTCGCAATAGAATTTCCCGGTTCTAATAATGACAAACCCCAAAAGTCATAACAATGGGCCATCGCTTTTCCCTTTTCAAGCCAACGTGGGTTAATTGGCGTCAAAACCAAGTTGAATGAAGTTTTCTCTTGGAGGAGAATCGAGGCTAAGTGGGCAACTAGCTGGAATACAGGTGCCCGTAAGAAAAGTTTACCCGGAGGCATCATTATAAAACGGTACGAGAGCTTGTGCTGGCAGATCGTAGAAAATAAGACAACCAAATTGCGTATATAAATAGGGGGAAATGAGGTAAACAAGGATAACAACAAAATGTTGGAGAATCACGCCAAATGAAGATGTAAATGGATGTTGAAATGTGTACCCCCGTGCACGCGCGCGTGATTGTGTATGAGAGAGTGGCAGTGTTGTGGTTGTATACGTGCGTATATCATAAGTGCTAAATACGGTCTATTGAATCTTGTGTATGAGGCCTGAACTTTAACTATTGTTAAAATGTTATTTTGATAATAAAATAAATTTTTGAATATACTTACCCGGTGATTATAATAGCTGCAACTCTGTTGCTCGACAGAAAACTCTACGGAAAAAATTCGCCAGCGATCGCTACACAGGTAGGGGGTGTACTTCAACAGCGCCATCTGTCGTCCAGATACCCAGTACTCATTGTAAACAAAGAACTCAATTTTCTCCTCGGTCCACTGTGTCTCTATTGGGGAGGAAGGGAGGGTCCTTTAATTTATAATCACCGGGTAAGTATATTCAAAAATTTATTTTATCAAAATAACATTTTTCAATATTTAACTTAGCCGGTGATTATAATAGCTGATTCACACCCAGGGGGGTGGGTAGAGACCAGCAATATATGTTTACATCATTATGAGCTAAGAGTTTTTTATTTCATTTTAGAAGTTATCAAAATAACAAAAACAAAATAAATAGGTACCTGGTAAGGAAGTCGACTTGAACAATTACTCTGCCTTTTTAAGTACGTCTTCCTTACGGAGCCTCGCGATCCTCTTATGATGCTGAGCGACCCCTAGGATCTGAAGTATGAAGGGTTGCAACCCATACAACAGGACCTCATCAAAACCTCTAATGTAGGCGCTTCTCAAGAAAAGAATTTGACCACCCGCCAAATCAACCAGGATGCGAAAGGCTTCTTAGCCTTCCGGACAACCCAAAAACAACAATAAAAACATTTCAAGAGAAAGATTAAAAAGGTTATGGAATTAGGGAATTGTAGTGGTTGAGCCCTCACCCACTACTGCACTCGCTGCTGCGAATGGTCCCAGAGTGTAGCAGTCCTCGTAAAGAGACTGGACATCCTTAAGATAAAAAGACGCGAACACTGACTTGCTTCTTCAATAGGTTGCGTCCATTATACTTCGCAGAGATCTATCTTGTTTAAAGGCCACGGAAGTTGCGACAGCTCTAACTTCATGTGTCCTTACCTTCAGCAAAGCTTGGTCTTCCTCACTCAGATGTGAATGAGCTTCTCGTATTAACAGTCTGATAAAATAGGATAAAGCATTCTTTGACATAGGCAAAGATGGTTTCTTAACTGAACACCATAAAGCTTCTGACTGTCCTCGTAAAGGTTTAGTTCGCCTTAAATAGAACTTAAGAGCTCTCACAGGGCATAAGACTCTTTCTAGTTCATTTCCAACCATATTCGATAGGCTTGGAATATCGAACGATTTCGGCCAAGGACGAGAAGGTAGCTCGTTTTTGGCTAGAAAACCAAGTTGTAGAGAACATGTAGCCGTTTTAGATGAAAATCCGATGTTCCTGCTGAAGGCGTGAATCTCACTGACTCTTTTAGCTGTGGCTAAGCAAACCAGGAAAAGAGTCTTTAATGTGAGATCTTTAAGGGAGGCTGATTGTAGCGGCTCGAACCTTTCTGACATGAGGAATCTTAGTACCACGTTTAAATTCCAACCAGGTGTAGCCAAACGACGCTCCTTCGTGGTCTCAAAAGACTTAAGGAGGTCCTGTAGATCTTTATTGTTGGAAAGATCTAAGCCTCTGTGACGGAAGACTGATGCCAACATGCTTCTGTAACCCTTGATAGTGGGAGCTGGAAGAGATTGTTCTTTCCTCAAGTATAAAAGGAAGTCAGCTATTTGAGTTACAGAGGTACTGGTCGAGGATACAGATACTGACTTGCACCAGTTTCGGAAGACTTCCCACTTCGATTGGTAGACTCTAAGGGTGGATGTCCTCCTTGCTCTAGCAATCGCCCTGGCTGCCTCCTTCGAAAAGCCTCTAGCTCTCGAGAGTCTTTCGATAGTCTGAAGGCAGTCAGACGAAGAGCGTGGAGGCCTTGGTGTACCTTCTTTACGTGTGGCTGACGTAGAAGGTCCACCCTTAGAGGAAGAGTTCTGGGAACGTCCACTAGCCATCGAAGTACCTCGGTGAACCATTCTCTCGCGGGCCAGAGGGGAGCAACTAACGTCAACCTTGTCCCTTCGTGAGAGGCGAACTTCTGCAGTACCTTGTTGACAATCTTGAACGGAGGGAATGCATATAGGTCTAGATGTGACCAATCTAGGAGAAAGGCATCTATATGAACTGCTGCTGGGTCCGGGATTGGTGAGCAATATATTGGGAGCCTCTTGGTCATCGAGGTTGCGAAGAGATCTATGGTTGGCTGGCCCCATGTGGCCCAAAGTCTCTTGCACACATCCTTGTGTAGGGTCCATTCTGTTGGAATGATTTGTCCCTTCCGACTGAGACAATCTGCCATGACATTCAAGTTGCTGTGGATGAACCTCGTTACTAGCGAAATGTTTTGACCTTTTGACCAGGTGAGGAGGTCCCTTGCGATCTCGTACAACGTCATAGAGTGGGTCCCTCCTTGCTTGGAGATGTACGCCAAAGCTGTGGTGTTGTCCGAGTTCACCTCCACCACTTTGCCTTGAAGGAGAGACTTGAAGCTTTTCAAGGCCATATGAACTGCCAGTAGCTCCTTGCAGTTGATATGCATTGTTCTTTGACTCGAGTTCCAAATTCCCGAGCATTCCCGACCGTCTAATGTCGCGCCCCAGCCTGTGTCCGATGCGTCCGAGAAGAGAACGTGGTTGGGAGTCTGAACAGCCAGGGGCAGACCCTCTCTGAGGCTGATACTGTCCTTCCACCATGTCAGGGAAGACTTCATCTTCTCGGAAATGGGGATGGAGACCGCTTCTAGCGTCTTGTCCTTTTTCCAGTAAAAAGCTAGGTGATATTGAAGAGGACGGAGGTGTAGTCTTCCTAACGATACGAACTGTTCCAGGGATGATAGTGTCCCTATCAGACTCATCCACTGCCTGACTGAACATCGTTCCTTCTTCAGCATGTTCTGGATGCATAACTGGGCTTGGCTTGTTCTGGGGGCCGAGGGAAAAGCCCGAAAAGCTAGACTGTGAATCTCCATCCCTAAATACACAATAGTTTGGGATGGGACCACTTGAGACTTTTCCAAATTGACAAGGAGACCCAATTCCTTGGTCAGATCTAGAGTCCACTTTAGATCCTTCAGACAGCGACGACTGGAAGAAGCTCTTAGAAGCCAGTCGTCCAAATAGAGGGAGGCTCGGATGTCCGCTAAATGAAGGAATTTGGCTACATTCCTCATCAGCCTCGTAAACACAAGAGGAGCTGTGCTTAGGCCAAAGCACAGGGCTTGAAACTGGTAGACAACCTTTTCGTAAACAAATCTCAGAAAAGGTTGGGAGTCTGGGTGGATGGGGACGTGGAAGTATGCGTCCCTTAGGTCTAAAGAGACCATCCAGTCTTCCCTTCTGACCGCTGCTAGAACGGACTTTGTGGTCTCCATGGAGAACGTCTGCTTTGTGACAAAGACATTCAGCGCACTGACGTCTAGCACCGGCCTCCACCCTCCTGTCTTCTTTGCCACTAAGAAGAGACGGTTGTAGAAGCCCGGGGTTTGATGGTCCAGGACTTTGACTACCGCTCCCTTTCCTAGTAAGAGAGACACTTCCTGTTTCAATGCTCGTCTCTTGTCTTCCTCTCTGTACCTGGGAGAGAGATCGATGGGAGACGTTGCTAGAGGGGGTTTTCGTACAAACGGAATCTTGTACCCCTCTCTGAGCAACTTCACAGATTGTGCATCTGCGCCTCTCTTCTCCCAGGTCTGCCAGAAGTTCTTGAGTTTGGCTCCCACTGCTGTCTGAAGAAGCTGGCAGTCAGACTCTGCCTTTAAAGGACTTGGTTCCTTTCTTCTTTCCACGTCTCCCTTCGGCACGAGCACCTCCTCTGCTGGAGGCTCTGCCACGAAAGGGCGGAATAAATCGGGACGCTGGAGTGTCCATCCTTGGTCTAGCTGACAAGGTAGGCAAAGGGGTGGCTTTGCGAGCAGAGGACGCAACCAGATCATGAGTATCCTTCTGTATCAAAGAAGCAGCAATCTCCTTAATCAGGTCCTCTGGAAAGAGGCACTTGGAAAGAGGAGCAAACAGAAGTTCGGATCTTTGGCAAGGTGTGACTCCAGCTGACAGGAAAGAGCAAAGGTTCTCACGCTTCTTGAGGACTCCGGACACGAAAGATGCAGCAAGCTCATTAGATCCGTCACGTACGGCCTTGTCCATGCAGGACATGATGAGCAAGGAAGTCTCCTTCTCTGTCGGAGAGATCTTCCTGCTTAGAGCTCCCAGACACCAGTCTAAAAAGTTGAAGACCTCGAAGGCTCTAAATATCCCTTTCAAAAGGTGGTCCAGGTCCGAAGATGACCAACATATCTTTGAGCGTCTCATGGCTAGCCGGCGGGGAGAGTCTACGAGACTTGAGAAGTCGCCCTGGGCAGAGGCAGGAACTCCCAAGCCGAGAACTTCTCCCGTGGCATACCAGACGCTCGATCTAGAAGAGAGTCTAGCAGGGGGAAACGTAAAGGCTGTCTTCCCTAGACTCTTTTTGGACTGCGTCCATTCTCCTATCACTCGTAAAGCTCTCTTGGACGAGCGTGCGAGGACGAGTCTAGTAAAGGCAGGCGAGGATGACGGCATACCTAAAACAAACTCTGACGGAGGAGAGCGCGGAGCCACAGACACAAACTGGTCCGGAAACATCTCTTTGAACAGTGCTAAAACCTTCCTAAAGTCCAAAGAGGGTTGCGTAGACTTAGGCTCGTCAAGATCCGAATGTGGTTCATCTACGTGTGCAGCACCATCATCATCAGAAAGTCCATCATCCGAGAATTGAGGAGGAAGCGGCAATGGAGTAGGTAACGGCTGGTTAGCTGAGTCCGGTCGCACGGTGCATGCGTGACTGAGCCGGACGCAACGTCATGGAACTGTTGCCCAGTCTATGAGCTGGCAACAACCATAGCAGCGCGGGGACGCACAGTGTCTACTCCAGACTGTCTAGCCTGATGTGGGTGAGCAGTGGCAACCACACTGGGTTGCGGAGGTTGACGCACCGCGTCAAAACAAAACAACTCTGACGGTTGTTGTACCTCACGAACGTCAACGGAAGGCTCCGTGCGTCGCTGAACGTCAACATGCGGCTGGCAGGGCACACTGGAACGCATGGGTGGCGGAACTCTCTCAACTGGAGTGCGCAAGAAGGTCGCCTCAGCGTCCACAGGACGCACAACCGAGTGTGTGGTTGGTTGTAGGCAAGAGGCTGTACTAGCTGGTGCAGCAGCAACCTTCTCCGCACGCAAGTCCTGCATCAGAGACGTTAATTGGGACTGCATGCTCTGCAGCAAAGACCACTTAGGGTCTGCAGGAGCAGGTGCGGCGACAGACGGTGTAACTGTCTGAGGCGGTACCGCTTTGCCTCTCTTAGGAGGTGAGCAGTCATCGGAAGACTGCAGCGAGTCCGAACTGACCCAGTGGCTACAGCTGGGCCGTTGGACTTGCGCGGAAGGGACCGACTTGTGTTTTAATGGTCGTGAGACCTTGGTCCATTGTTTCTTGCGAGAAACACCTTCCGAAGACGAGGAATAAATGGGCTCTCTCGTCTTTGTGCGGCAGGGGCGATCTTGGGAAGATGCGCCCGGTACCACGGAGGGAACGTCTGTTCCCTGATTAAAGCCTCTCGAACCCATTGGTCGTACGACATTGCTTCTCCCCTGGACTTGGGAGCTTGCAAGAGGTCCCGGACTAGGAGGACAACAGGCACGAACAGACGAACCCTCAAGCGCAACACTATCCACAACACTATCACTCACTTTATCACTTCCCACTGCACTTTTACACTTCAGCTCCTTGACATCCGCCATGAGCTGGTTACGGTCACTAGCCAGGGACTCAACTCTCTCACCCAGAGCTTGGATGGCACGCATCATATCAGCCATCGAAGGTTCCCGAGTGCCAGAAGGGGGATTAGGAGCAACCACTACAGGGGAAGGAATAGGTTGTGGGGCATGAGGAGAGGAAATGTCAATAGAACGAGAGGAACTTCTCCTAACTCTATCTCTCTCTAGCCTACGTGTATACTTTTGGAATTCGATAAAATCGAATTCCGAAAGCCCAACGCACTCCTCACATCGATCTTCCAATTGACAGGTTTTATCCCGACAATTGGAACAAACAGTGTGAGGGTCGATAGAGGCCTTCGGAAGACGCCTTGAACAGTCCCTAGCATTACACTTCCTAAATTTTGGGACTTGAGAAGGGTCAGCCATTTTGAATTGGTCAAAGGGGAATTCAAAAACTATCCAAAGTCATCAACAAATAATCAGTAATCAAAAAAAGAATGCAAGGATTTTTGAAGAGAAAGCCTGCACAGCGAAAGCTCAAAACTACAATAGTGTACTTCACCAAATAGTTGTGAAAACAAATCCAGTTAGCAACAGCGAATTAGTAGGTCTTGCCGGTAGCACGACAGAGAGAAAATTGAGTTCTTTGTTTACAATGAGTACTGGGTATCTGGACGACAGATGGCGCTGTTGAAGTACACCCCCTACCTGTGTAGCAATCGCTGGCGATTTTTTTCCGTAGAGTTTTCTGTCGAGCAACAGAGTTGCAGCTATTATAATCACCGGCTAAGTTAAATATTGAAAAATTGATTTTAACAATCAATTAGAGAAAATCAACAATACTTGGCAATATATACTATCGAATAGTTATCCATCAAACCCATACTGATTACTATATAAGAAATCTTTCCGTGGATTAAACTATTTATTGAGTATTCTGTTAGGAAAATATAAAAAAGCACTAGTTGTGTGAATAAGTGAAAGAAAAAAGTATTCTTTATGCTAAAAAGGTTACGAAGAGTAATTAGAAATACTTAATCTTTCTCTTAAAGCTCCAAAAATCATATAGGATAATCATTACTTTTATAACTTTCTTTTGGCAATCTCTGCACAGTACAGACTTTCAAAGATACAAAAACTAAAACTTTTTTATTTTACTATCGTACACGTGTAACTTCGTAAGCTAAGCTGTAATCCAGAAAAAATACCACTTGGGTCTTGAAAGTTACATAATGTATAAAACAAAGTCTTTCCAGCTTTAGTTCTATAAGAAATAAATCGACGTACCACAATCCCTAATGTTCACATACCATTCATATTTTAATATTTCACAGTGCGTAATCTCACCACTAATCTTCACAAGAGAAGTTTTAAAAGGAATGTTATTTAACATGTGTAGGGATTATATCATTCTCATAAATTGGATTTATGGATATGGGTTTAATAGCCTGGAACTGTGGTCCATAATGGGGAAACTTTATTCGTACACGAAGGTAGAAAATAAAAAAGAATGGACAAAAATGAAGAAGGAAGGAAGTGAGGACTGAAGTAAGATAGAATGATATAAAACAAGGGCTCTGGTGGTTTAGTGGTAGCGTCTTTGACAGGTGATTACCAGACTGGGGTTCGAGTCACGTTTAGACTCGTTAGTTCCCTTGATCGCTGCAACCTCGCCGCCATCCTTGTGAGCTAATAATGGGCTTTGTGTGACCCTATAGATCTATCTGCTTAGTCATCAGCAGCCATTGCATTTCCCTCCTTGGTCCGAGCTTGGGTGGAGAGGGTTGCTTGGGCGCTGATCACATGTAATATGGTCAGTCTCTAGGGCATTGTCCTGCCTTCTTCTGCCATTCATGAGAGGCCTTTATATCTTAAAGTGCAATTAGCGACCTAAGGAAAGCTACAAAGACCTAAAATAATGTCTACAATGTATGGTGCGAGATGCAGTGGTATCACTGACCCCTTCCGGAGCATTCAAATATGTATCTCCGTAAATCCTCAGTCAATATATTCCTAAAATCCATTTAAAGGTTCAAGGTGTCTGGTTTCAATTCCAGGTTCATCAGAATAGAGGATCGCCAGAATGTCAACCGTGTAAGTTCAACCCCCAACTGTGGTGGACAACCACAGCAGTGGCCTCCCTTGTAAACAGCATAAAATATTGAATATCTTTATGTAAGACATGAACATAGCAAATCTGCTGAAGAAAGTGGATATTTTTCTTATATAATAATGTTAAATAATTTGTAACTTTTAACCTTAAAAAAAAAAAAAAAAAAAAAAAAAAAAAAAAAAAAAAAACGGACAAAACTTGAGTGAGGCTTTCAACAAAACACCCAATCTAATTCCCGTTTAAAAATTAAGACCAATATAGAACTGTTATTCTATATCCCTTATATAAGTGCATTTATACAAAACTAGCATTGGTCACAAACCTACAACTCTTCAAGAGAGAATGGTGGGGAGTCACTCTTGTAGGAGTACAGGTTTGCGAAAGGAAATCAGGAAA
>NC_090735.1:29181450-29184570 GCF_036898095.1 Palaemon carinicauda | reverse complement strand
CTAAGTTATTTAACCTTGCAGATCATATCACTTAACAACCTAACATCGTTTTATGTAATAACAATCAACCCCTTATGTTAATGTTTAATATCCTTAAACAGAAGTAAATCTTGAAGCAAAATGTTTCACAAAGAATCGTCCCGAGGATAGTTCTCGGAATTGTTCAACTATTGTTGGGTAGTTGACCTAACGGCGGAGTTCAATACTAAATAATCAAGGTTCCACACGAACCTTCTGTATCCAATAACACGAAGATATAAACTATTCATAACAATGCAGTCATCGAAGAATTTCAATATTGGTTATATTATTGAGGCGGAAGTTCTAAATTAAATTCCACTGTTGTCATTCAAATGAGGCATCTGGAACCTACCATGTATAAACAATTAATGAAATTATTATTCACTCCAATAAATAATACTCTAGTGGCTATCCTTGTGATGAACGTATCTGATTAATAGAGTTATGATTTGACTTCAATAAATGTTACTTTAGTGGTCCATTCTCATTATCTCACCTTATTAAGGTGAGATAAGAAAGAATGTCAGTGTAGAATATTAGACTAATTGGTTGATGAAAATTAAGAAATGGAAATGTGTGTTTTTTTTATTTTTTTAGTTTGATAAGGGTCAAATACATGAACACGATAAAGTTTAATTCAATCTGCCATTATCGTACTAATTAAGGTATGATTTTCAATTTGAACTCCACGGTTTAAATTTTCAAATCTATTTGATATAAACACATCTAATTATATGTTCATAGGTGCAGCAAAAAACATTAAACCATAAAAAAGATTAGAAAATTCATAATAAAATAAAATAGGTCTTAGAACAAATATTATAACAATGCTTTGCTTCCAGGTGACATGCTAAATATAAATTATATACAAGCTGAGTTATTGGGGGCTCTATTCTGTTCCGAAAATCATTAATATATCTAATCTATAAATATTAATATCATGCAATTTTGTTCTTCCAATTGGTTTTATATTAGCAATTTAGGTCTATTTCAATATCATATTGAGGTTTCATGCATCGCTTAGATTTTATTGTTCATCGATAAAGAGGGGTAATGTTAAACCTAAGAAAATTCCAATTATTATCATGTAGAGAGAGAGAGAGAGAGAGAGAGGAGAGAGAGAGAGAGAGAGAGAGAGAGAAAGGAAATTCCTTTCGTTAAAGCTGTAGATTTTTCATGCCAAACAACATCTAGTGGAAATTACACAAAGGAATTTTTCCCGCTTTTATTTCCTTTGTCATCCGTGCTCGGCGTAGCAACATCTGGCTTAGAAAAATAACAAGGTAAAAGAGACTTCAGTTTATGTATAGTAATTTTTTTAAATAAATTCTTTCATCTAATATCTTAGCAATCCATGTTTGTTAACGGTTATATAAGCGGATGAGCAACTCGGCGGAGTAAAAAGAACTTTGGGTTTGGAGTAAATGCCCCCTATATCTTGATAAAGTCACTGGCAGTAGGGTGACGGATTGGGTTTAAGGTGATAGTCAAGATTCTTTTTCGGCTTTTAATCCTGACCTCGTTCGTTTTAGAACCCCTTGCATAAAGAAAAACACGGGCTCTTGCACTGAGGCAGCCTGTAATTTTAATGCTGATGCCTGGCGGATCATCTTACTGGAATTAGTATTGACCCGGCAGGGGTCACTTGCTTTAGTTAGATAGGCACTTCGCCTCACAAGGATCTGGCTATCCTTTGATGTATTTAGCTAATGAATCATCCAGATGCCCTTTGCATCAATAGGCGTAGGAGGAGATGATGATGATGATGATGAATATTCAAATATTAGGTGCCGGGCACTTCCGGGGTAATTGCTATTTAATGCCAATGTACAATGAATAAAGTGAGAATTTATTTGCATAATAAGACCTAATGTTAGCACAGCAGAGTGTTTAAAAGTGGTGCAACAAACTAAAGGATCTACGCTCATCAACAAAAAAAAAAAAAAAAAAAATATCATAGAAGTTGTTTCTACCACACAAGACAGCTACTAAAACAATTCACAAGAGAAAGAAGACGAATAATGATTGATGTATGTATATATATATATATATATATAGTGTGTATATATATATATGTATATATATATATATATATATGTACATATATATACATATATATAGATATATATGCATATATATATATATATATATATATTGTGTATGTATACACACATATATATACACATATAATATATATATATATATATATATAAATACACACAGACACAGACACACACACACGTATATATATATAATATATATGTATATAGATATACAGTATATATATATATATATATACACACACATATATATATATATATATATGTATGTGTATATATACACATACGTGTATACATACATATATATGTAATATAGTTATATATATATATATATATATGTATATAACTATATATATATATGTGTGTATATACATATATATATATATATATATATACATATACATATATATATATATATATATATATAAATATACATATACGTTATATATATATATATATATGTATGTATATATATATATATATATATATGTATATATAAGTATATGCATATGTACATGTATATATGTATATATATATGTATATATATATACATATACATATATACAGTATATATATATATCTATATACATATATATATACATATATATATATATATATATATGTGTATATATAAATATATGCATATGTATATGTATATATGTATATATATATAAATATATATACAGTATATATATATATATATATAGGCTACTGTGCAATTACATATATACATAAATGTATGTATATTATATATATATATATATACATTCATATATATATATATATATATATACATTCATATATATATATATATATATAAATATAAATATATATATATATATATATACATTTATATACATACACTATATATATATATATACATATATATATATATATATATATAATATATATATATATATATACATATATATATAAACAAGAAATGTAGCCGTTTCTAGTCATCTGTAAGACAAAGACCTCAAACATGTCCTTATCCATGTCTTGGGTTTGGACATTTTTCATCACCACGCTGGCCACT
>NC_090735.1:29166450-29168950 GCF_036898095.1 Palaemon carinicauda | reverse complement strand
GTCCACTTTTGTATCTGTTTTTGCATTGTTAATTTGCAACTCTTATTAAGACAAAAGAAACTGAAGATGCATTGACTAAATATCAAAAACTGACCTTTATAATGTCTCAACGATCAATGGTTTAAATCATAAAAAGAAAAGGAGTGAAAATGAACACTCCTTGTTAGCAACATTAAGATATTATATTTTCCGGGATATTCTAGTTTTGGAAAAACAAGAACGGCCATAAGGTTTCGACCATGGAGGGAACACAACATGGAAAGAAAGATGAAAATAGAGGCGATTGATTATGGAAAATTGTTGGCTACTTTATGATACGAAATCTAATAGAAATATTAGTGGGTTATATAATTTTGATATAACTGCATTTCCTTTGAGGAAATCAGTGTTAATAGAGAGCTATATTCGTGCTTTTTTTTTACAGAGGGAGCGTAAATAGGCAAACGAGCAGAGAGAGGAATGAGCAGACCACACTTAAGAGGGAGGTTGAGAAAAGGTTAATTTAATATCATAAATTACGTAAAGAAAACGGATAGTTTATTTCCAAGAAGGTCAAAGAAAATGGGATACTAAATTGAATAGCTTAAACAAGATTTTATATAAAAAAAGTAAACTAATAGATACCGATGTCAGAAAAGGTTCTCCTACGGGATCCAAGGAACTTATGTAAGTATATTAAAAGGATCATTTAGCAATAAAACATTTTTTTTTATTAAGATAACTATTTAAATACAGACACTCATAGCTAAAATAAATAAATAAATAAATGTTGAAAATGTCCACTACTGCAATTTTTGGCTATCAGTGTCTATATTTATTATCTAAAATAGTTGTTTATCTCTTTATATCGTGATTTTGAGTTTTATATTTATAGTTTGTTATAATTTCTATGTTCCAGAATACTAAGTGTACGCAAATGCATGAAACTGGGGTTTGAGACGTCTCGCCGTCCCCTTCCATGTAGGAAATAGATTTGGTACCAAAGTGAGGAAAATCAGAGATGATATGTTTATATGGCAAGCAGACAAACACGAAAAAATGTATAAGAAGAAGCATATCTGAGTCAGAGAAACTGACTGAGAATCTCATAGATCACTTGGCATTCTGTGTTTGAGTTGCTGTCAGAACGTGTAAAACGAGACAGTGAAGGAACTTAATATTTTATCATGATCATATATTACCCTTGTGCTAGTACTGAGGCGTCTTTCAAACACCATCAATTCACACAAGACCCTGATTCTTATTGTTTTTACTGTAAAGATAAAACATTGCTAAAAAAATAAAAATGTTACCAAGATGCGGTAACCTATCTTCAATTAGACAGATGACAGAAGGGCTGTACTATTAGCATTGTAGATGTGAGGTCACTGTTTACTCTATAAATGTCTGACGGAAATACTCAAAACCCCAATGAGTCACTCCATGCCAAAATATGGTTAAGACTTTCAAAAGTAAATTTCTTTGGAATAAAAACTGTGCAGCAGTCAGTCTGTGTCTGTCTGACCATTTTGCAGCAAAATTGGTGATACACAGAGAGCTAACCGTTGTATAGGATTGGACTATGACCTCCTTTGTAGGCTTTGAAACGTAAAACGTCAAAGAAGAAGTGTCGAAGATGACCCAAAATATGGGGCTCGTGCTCCAAAAAAAAAAAAAAAAAAAAAAAATGTGTAATGGATATGAAAGAAAGATGACCAAGGAGCCCATATACTTGACTCATCTGTGTGTGCACATATATTTACGTATGAGTATGTATTTGTATGTATGTGTCCGTATGTGTGTGTATGCGTGTGCATATTTGGTACATGTAAGTGTGTGAGGAGTGATATTTTATGATTTCAGGGAAAAGGATCACCACTTGTAAGTAAAAATAAAACTGAAGTAATACGATCCTGTCTTTATGATTCCCAGCGGTGAGGTAAAACAACGGGAAAAGCCCATACCAATATGCAACGAAGTGAATTCAATCATTCTCTACAAGAAGACCCTGGAAATTCATTTCTAAAAATAGGAAATTTTCGGAGAAATAAATGAATTTTATCCTTATTAATGACTAATTGTTTTCCTTGAAACATGAAAAATAGGGCATTTATATAAACTACAGTATGTACATTAACTATTATCGGAAATAATACAAAAAAATATGTATGGAAAATAGCAATTTTGAAGAGTAACACCTATGAATAGAAAAATGTATGCATAAATAAAAATTAAAAATGCTAAGAAAATAATGTATGTACATCTTGTGTATGAATTATATTTCAAATATGAATAGAAAAATGTATGCATAAATAATAAAGATGCTAAGAAAATAATGTATGTACATCTTGTGTATAAATTATATTTCAAATGACTTTTAAATAAAAAAAAATAGGATCTAAAAAAATAGAGTTTGAAGTAATCCCAAAATGCCATTGCTTTAATGGGGCCCAGTCACCCTCTTTCATGTATACTTGGCTCTATCACTGTGTACTAGCTTGTACGTGCTTATAACCTTCAG
>NC_090735.1:29148950-29156450 GCF_036898095.1 Palaemon carinicauda | reverse complement strand
CAAAACCCGCCGCAACAAAAACGGACCCGCCGCGATGCCAAACACCACGACTCCAAAGGCGAAGGTGCGCTCGACCTGCTACCTCGCGCCACAGAAATCGCGTGTATTTGGAACCACGAGGAGTCCCTGTTATAATAAATTTGAAAGCTACATTACACATTACAAAATAACCAAAACATTTTTTACATAAAATACATTTTACAGACCGTTTTCACATAAAAGGAGAACTATTATTTAATGTACAGAGAACAACCACTTCCATTTCAGATTCCATATTACTGCAGCAAACACAAAACATTATACAAATAAAAAGTAATATAGTAACTTCACAATTTTAGTACCTTATATCAGTTTTTTTAAATTTATTTGCAATATTCTTGTACAAATTATTATTAATGAAAAAACACACCATTTGTTCAAAATTATCATCAAGATTCCTAAATTCTGCCAAAGAACTACATTCCATAATGTAATGTTGCAGTGTGTGTGAGTTTGCAGCGTCACATAATTTACAAGGGATACCCTCTCCACTCTTATATTCCCAATAGTATTTATAGCCTAGTTTAAGTCTCATAACAATTCCATCATATTTAGCTGAAGACTTTCCATAAGTAAAACGTGTATTGTTACTTACATAATCATAATGAGACATACTGTTACTGCCGTTACTCATGATTGCCCTAGCAATCTCAATATTCCAACCTTCCCTTACTCTTGCCATGTGTGACTTTATTTTCCTCATACTAACTAAAGTGGCGTAATCTATAGATTCTTTATTGCACCCCTATTTTGCTAATTCATCAGCAACATCGTTAAAATATATACCACAATGTGAGGGTATCCAGACGAATTTTACACTGTATCCTGACCCTTTTATGACAGAAATGTACTCGTTGCATTTGGTAACTATTTCCTCATCTGAAGGTAATTTGGCATTTAAAGCCAAAAGAGCACTCTGACTGACAAACAAAACATATTATAGATTTTTCTTTATGCATTCCAAATTTCAAACACTCATATATGGCAAACAGCTCAGCAGTGGTAGATGAGCTATGATCGCCAATACGCTTAGATATTCTCTCCTCTGTACTATAACCAAATTCAAAAAATTCTCTAATTACAACACCAAGACCAGCTCGACATCCGGTAACAGAACCATCACAATAAGCATGAATCGCCGTATCCTTTGGGTACGGAGATATCTTTTCCAAAAACAGCTGTTTAAGTTCAAGGGGATTGCTGTCCCTTTTTCTCAAATCAAGTTGCTCTATACTTATATCTACTTTCTCAGTAATCCAAGGTTTTATTAGACGTGAACTTGGCAAAGGTACACAGAAATCAAAAACATTATAGTCATTCAATATTTTACAAAGCTTTCGTGAATATTCATTCAGTGTGAAGAATCCTGGAACGCCTTTCACATATCTATTTATAATAATTTTGAAATGCCTATCATTCTGTCTAATCAGTCTTATAATTGAGGAGACTGCCAACTCTCTTATTCTTTGAGTAACACGCGGGAAATTCAGCTCCATTCGCATTATTTCAATCCTTGCAGTTCTAGGGCAACCTAATATTACCCTCATAGCTTCGTTTTGCAACAATTCCAAGGGGCGAAGATCTTTATCTGAAAAACTACATAAAACTGGAGCCGAGTAGTCTATGATACTTCTAATAGTGGCAAGATATACAGACCTTAATATTGGAATACCAACACCGTTACCACGATTTGACAAAACACGTAATGGCTTAAGCCGAGATGTACAGATGTTCTTCACATAGGTAATTTGATCCATTATTTTACCAAAACCAATATACATACCCAAATATTTATAAATTGTTACTCTTTCTAGTTTTACTCCATTCAGCCAGAATTCTTTATCACTTACTATTTGTGATTGATATTTTGTCTTACTCTCATTTACCACAAGACCTAAAGATATACAGAGATCTGACATTTCAGTCAACACGATACTCAAAGTCTCCTCTGATTTGCATTGTATGAGAATGTCATCCGCATAAATGATTACTTGTGAATTTCCATGAAATTTATAACTTGCAATTTCGTCCATCAATATATTAAAAATCATGGGGCTAAGCACACCCCCTTGTGGAGTACCAAGTTCAAAATACTTTTCAGTGGACTCGTAACCCTGAAACATAACAGTTCCCCTTCTGTTACTCAAATATTGTGAAATCCACATCAGGAGCTTGCCCTTTATACCCTTTTTAACAAGACACTCCAATATTACATCCTTATTGGCTTTATCAAAGGCTCCCTTTAAATATAAAAACATTCTACAGTTGACACCAGCAGTACTAAGGCTTTTTAATACGCAATCAGAGGTACTCTTGTTCCTCAAAAAACCATAAAGATTCGGAGAAAGGAGCCCGTCAACTTTATACAACAACCTATTTAAAACCATACGTTCCATAGTTTTTGATAAACAAGAAGTCAATGAGATAGGTCTGTAATCATTATTTCCCTTAGGTACAGGTATCATGAGGGCAATTGTCCATTTAATAGGTAAGCGACCATTACTGTATGATAAATTGAACAATGCTAAAAGAGGACTGTCCTCCATTGCTATAAGACAGTTTATAATATCGTATGTTATGCCATCTTTACCTGGAGCTGTTGACTTCCCCTTCTTAACACTATTCAACATTTCATCCCTGGTGAAAGGAATACAGGTGTCATCCATTAAGTTCTTCTGCATACAAACTAGTCTACGTCTTTGTTTCTGTAACTTCCTAAGGCTTTCCTGTATATCTCGAGGTAGAGAATCTAAGTTCGACGCATACGACCATTTGGCGGCTAATGCCTCTGCTTTTTCTCTGGCATTAGGATGTGCATTTGTCTTTCTTTTTACCCCCCTTACTTTATTGACACCATCCCAAATTTGACGTAGGGATTTTGAAAATGAGATGTCGCGTAAAAAACCGTCCTCACTTCACTCCGCATTCTCTACACTACAGGTATAAACATAATAAAACATTAAATTGCCATATAGCGCACCGTGCCGGTTGACGCCAGGTTTATTTTTCCAATGAATCATATTTTTAGAAAACAATATAGATGTAACATCACATATTCTAATAACTTTTACAAACTTCTGTACTGATATAGCAGTGCATATTTAAAACAAAATGAACAAACTTTCAAATTAACATATAAGCCTCCTCTGCCGCCCAGGAAAAACCATAGATAAAAAACAAAATCTCAAGTTTTGAAAAAACTATGGAAACCTGTGTATCCACGGCAATAATGCAGAGTAACTCAAATTTGAGTGGTGGAACCTCACTCTTGTACTACTAATAAATAATAATGATAATAATATTAATAATAAATTCGACTTGCTCGGGCTAGCGTGCGCTAGAAAGTGACCACTTACTAAATACCTCTTCAAACATTGAATACGTTTCACCCAACACTAAATTCTCATTGGCCACTGCCTACAAAACAACTGAACTTAAGTAACAAGATACTTAAGATCTGCTTACATGTCGTTAGGACAATTATTTTTCGCTATACTTCGTAACGCGAAAAAATTTTAGTCCTCACTTCACTCCGCATTCTCTACACTACAGGTATAAACATAATAAAACATTAAATTGCCATATAGCGCACCGTGCTGGTTGACCCTAGATAATACCAAAGAAAGGGAGAGAAGGAAAAAAATGGAGAGAGAGAAATAAATGCTCCGATTGAATGATTTACACATTTAACCTCTTTTTGAAGCCTTTGACAAACATGTTTACTTGAAACAGACTACCAACACTCATGTCTATGAAGACACCTATCATTGACGTTATCGTTTGCGATGTTTGAACTTGTAGCCACAGTTTTAACAAAAAATTATGTTTGGTTACATTACAGGAGCTTTTTAAAAAAACTTCTTAAAGAGAAATCGATCAAAGGACAAAATCATTCCAGCTTCCTCTGCATCAAGCAAAATACATCAAATATGGAAAAGCATTTGTGATAACTTCCGATATCAAAAACTAAACAGTATTGGTGATTTAATTTTTTTTTTTTTTTTTTTTTTTTTCTTGTTCAACTAAGAAATCTTCAAATTACAATAAACTTAATTCCCCAAATCTCAGATAAGAACACTTTAATGATCTATCAAAATAATAAAGAAGTTTTTCAATATAGGAAAATATAATCCGCACGGATTCTGCAACACCATATTATCAAAAAGATCCTTTGTATGCACCGATCTACCAGCTTAATGTTTCACAGGTGCTCGCAAAGATTTAACAAGTGAAATTTCCGTTGGATCTATGTAACCCCTCATTTCATGCATGCACGTTATGGCCTAAATAGCTTGATCACTGGAGATTACTAAAACGCCGGAATCTAATAGAAGCGTGATAAATAAAGCAACCTACAATGGCATTTCGCTTTGCTCGTGACCATTATTGTAAGTTTCTCTTTGATGAAAGACAAATTTGTAGGCCTTGTCGGTGCTGCCATTCATCGATGATAGAAGATGCTCATGACAACTGAGGTCCCCCAATTTCCTGTCCAAATTAGATGCCACCGTTAAAGACGACTGCTGGCATTTCATTGCATTCACGATCCTGGAAAGCAGATTCCAAAAATAAAACAATGTACATATATACTTGTAATTTCAAAAACCTTTACCTTCTATATCAAAGTTAAATTTCAGCGAAAAATTTCCTTTTTTTTTTTTTTTTTTTTTTTTTCTCTCTCTCCTTATCTTCGCCGTGTAATAAAACCTTTGTTACGTAAACACTCAAAGTTTAACAATAAAGTTTCCCTCGTTAATATGAACAGTCAAGATGCAGAGGACTTTCACTCAGGAATATTCTACTTAAGAATTTTTACCTCCATTTTATTAATAACCTTTGGTATAAAGCACCAAACCTCAAGTTAAAGCATCAATTGCCTCTGTACCTGGACCCCAATATTAGAGATTAAAAAACCTCAACATATTTTTAAAGGTAGCAAAACAGTCTAAAGAATTAATAACTCTCACAAGTCCATAACTCTGAAAAATGTAAAAAGAATTGACCATTCATCCATGTTAGTTGACAACACTTAAAAAAATCCGCTCTTTTGTACTCTTTCTGGGCTTACATACATTGATGACCTGAACAGTGTATTCAGTACAAGTTTAAATTCTTTGGTTTTCTATGATTTCCAAATCTGGCTTTTTGCTACCTACTTGCATTAAAATCGAAAATTTTATCTGGAACAACGTTCAAACATTGCCAAAGTACTTTACATAATTCTGTCGACTGCCCCCTGCTCCTTCATGTTTAATTTTAAAGATTAATTTGCTGTCCAGTTTCCAACCACTCTTTTCATGATATGAAAAAAAAAAAAAAATGCGCTGTATTCATCGCTAAAAACTCAGAATTACTCCAAACCTACTACTGAGGTGTCACAACATATAAATTTCCCAACACCAGAGGCGTCACAATAGAGTGATAAACTGCCTACATCTGAGGCGTCACAATATAGTGATAAACTGCCTACACCTGAGGCGTCACAATATAGTGATAAACTGCCTACACCTGAGGCGTCACAATATAGTGATAAACTGCCTACACCTGAGGCGTCACAATATAGTGATAAACTGCCTACACCTGAGGCGTCACGATATAGTGATAAACTGCCTACACCTGAGGCGTCACGATATAGTGATAAACTGCCTACACCTGAGGCGTCACAATATAGTGATAAACTGCCTACACCTGAGGCGTCACAATATAGTGATAAACTGCCTACACCTTAGGCGTCACAATATAGTGATAAACTGCCTACATCTTAGGCGTCACAATGAAGTAATAGGTTAAATAAGTCTGATGCAAGTATATAGTTAAAGTAAGGACCAAAATAAAAAGAATGAATTTCTGCGTCAAAACGTGCTCTCAACCGGAGCATCTGATATTTCTTCATTAAGTTCTCAACTAGCTTTGCTCAATATGTAAAAATATAGAAATACTTTATCGTTTTCATTTTAACAATACCTTTCACGACCAATTTCGTGGAAATTATGTAACAGACAATTCTGTCCAAAAGATATTCGTTAAAATAACGTTTTCGTTAATTCAGAATGTTTGGCATCTAAACAAGGTCTTTAACGACATAGTTTATCCTAACTCTGTAGTTACGAAATTCGCCTTCAGTATTCGTCCTCTGTAAACCTTTCCAAATACAATTTAGAGTCTGAAAACCAATTATACTTTCTTGTAAATAAATCCAAATCTTGAAGCTTTTAAAGTAAATAGCTAGCATCCAATTCCCCTTCAAATAAACCATCCGCAGCTATGCCATCATCTAAAAATACTTCAATCTTCACTCCCTTAGATCTCCAATATCTAACAGACTTAAGAACTTTAGTAAAGATGTACCGCCGCTTCAAAAATATCTAAAGAATATCCATTATAAAAAACTTTTTAAAACTTTTCCCCAATGAGAAAGATATTGGCAACGTTTTAATAGATTTCTATGCGATAAGCAGACTGTAGACTGATTAAATCCTTAAAAAGTTTGTAATAAAAAACCAGCCTTTGCTTACCATTTCCATTCTTGGTCACCGTCAAAGGAATTATTTCTTAGTTTTTCTGATACCAGTGTCACCCATTCTCTTAATAAATTCTGATTCGTCCCTTTCTGACCTATAGTTACCCAATCCAACAACCACAGTAACGGTTTTGAAATGGAATTTTGTGATCGCCCTTTTAGACGTCCATGACTATCTTACCGGACCCAATCTAATTCTGTTCAATGTATTGTGAATAACAACAACCAACAGGCGATTAAAACAATAAAATAAAATAAACACAATGTTCCAATTTCCTTGTACCAACTGCTAAGTATACAAAAATAAAAACAGCTATATTTTCACTTATCTTTTCGACGTATTTCTTGGTACATTCCTGGCTCCAATGTCAACTCTCGGCCTTTATTGAGCTCTAGACCTCTTCCATCAAAGTTGATATGAATCCACACTTTCCCTCGATCTTTAACTAGCTTGACACTTTCGGCGATGCTGCTCTTTGCGTACTAACTCGTTTCTGCAGCAGTTTTAGATGTACCTTGTCCTCCAAGTTGATAAACAATCGCATCTAATGCTAACATTTTCGTATCAGTTTCCTCAAAATAACGCGATGCTCATTCAAATGGTTTTCCATCATACTTTAACGAGGTGCGGATACTTGTTGAATATTCTGCTGGAAATTGGATAATAAATTTTCCATCACAACTTGAAACAGTTTCAGCATTCTGATTGCTAACGTGAAAACACTATTCACATCTGAAGCTGTAATTTGACCCTGCCTGGCGTCCTGGCTAATAAATTCGACTTGCTCGGGCTAGCGTGCGCTAGAAAGTGACCACTTACTAAATACCTCTTCAAACATTGAATACGTTTCACCCAACACTAAATTCTCATTGGCCACTGCCTACAAAACAACTGAACTTAAGTAACAAGATACTTAAGATCTGCTTACATGTCGTTAGGA
>NC_090735.1:29136450-29141450 GCF_036898095.1 Palaemon carinicauda | reverse complement strand
CATATAATTTGGTTTGACCAATAATTAGCATGATGAAGACCAAGAAAACTTTTGCGCCATTACTAAATAAGCCAGGACAACATACACGATAAATAAGACGGCTGTAGATTAAAACCATAATCACTCCCACCAACGAAGTGTGTTTGTTTTGTGAACTGCTTCTTGGACACAATTTTAATCGTAGAATAATGAAACTTGCACGGAATAACTGTTATGTAAAAAGATGGGAATGATCAAATTTGGGAAGGTCAAGGTCTAAGGCCAAGGTCACAGTCAAGAAAAATTTACAATTCTCGTAATCAGCCTCAATTTTGGACATCTTCGTCACAGTGACTTCAAATTTGGTTCATATTTGAGTGTATGAAACCTGCCCCCCCCCCAATTAATACATGCTAAAGTTGAAGGTCTAGGTCGAGTCCAAGGTCAAGGTCAAGCAAAAGGTCAAATTCCTGGCATCAACCATGCGGCCACAATTTTAATAGTAAAGTAACAAAACTTGCAGGGATTTTAAACTGTTATGTAAAGAGCTGGAAGGGATTAAATTATGGAAGTTCAAAGGTCAAGGTCACGGACGAGTACAACCTCCATATCACGTAATCAGCCCTAAGTTTTGGGTATCCTTGTCACAGACACTTCAAACTTGGTTCATATTTGGTTGTGTGAAATTCCACGCAAAAGATTACATGTTAAGGTTAAAGGTCAAGGTCAAGGTCGAGCAAACGGTCGAGAAATAAGCTGCCACAGCGGAGGCCTGCGCTCAAATGAGTGGCCCTCTAGATACATAAGTGCTAGCTGCCAACCCTTATTAGATGACTTTACAATAGGCCTCATCCTTTTGTTATCCTCCCCTGCATAATAAAGAGCAACGAGTCTGAATATATATATATATATATATATATATATATATATATATATATATATATATATATATATATATATATATATATATATATACTGCATACACACTTGTTTATTTCCTGTTGCGCTCAGCAGTATGGGAGAGAGTAATTATACCATGGTGGGAGGGGGCTCCCCGAGAGGTGCTCTCAGAAATCACAATCTCCCACAAATTGCCGAACCAGCGGGTTGTAGTTAGGAATAGGGGAGGGGTGGGGAGGGTTGAATCTGTGCGTGCGCTCGTGTGCATATCAATCTGAATATTTAGACGTCATTTTTGACTGTTCGCGTGCACTAGTTTTAGAATGAGCACTAAATATGTTTGGGTTGCTTTAAGTGTAATTAGCCTGGTATCATCTCCTGCGCCTATTGATGCTAAGGGCCTCGATTAGATGCGCTCGCCGTCTCTGTCTTGAAGTTTTAATTCAAAAGGCGTAGGAGATGATTAGCCTGCAATATGATTGAACTATAATAGCTATCAAATTTTCATCAAGTGAGATATCACCTATCATTCCCTTTATTCCAGTACATCACCAAATAGCGTGAGGAAATTTAGGAAATTATGAGCACCCTCTCAATGATGAGACCCAAAATGAAGAAAATAATTCAAAATGCAAATTTCCCTGGTTATTGTTGATAGTATTAAGCCATCGAAATTCTAATCTAATGCTGGTGTAATATATGCCAGTCCCGGACTTCATTACACTTCGTTTTACTACAATACCTTGCTGGAATTAGGTCATTATGATAATTGATAATCATTTACTCTGCCCATACGCTGTGTCCGCAACATAAATGGAGAATGGATTGCAAGAGCGGTGATTGAGCTCTATAGAGAGGATGAGCTTTATGTATATATACAGTATATGTATATATATACATAAATATATATATATATATATATATATATATATATATATATATATATATATATATATATATGTGTATACATATATATATATATATATATATATATATATATATATATATATATATGTATACACATATATATGTATTGATATATATATATATATATATATATATATATATATATATATATATATATATATATATATATACATACATATATAATACATATATACACACACACACACACACACACACACACATATATATATATATATATATATATATATATATATATATATATACATATGCACATTTATATACATAGGTATTTAGTAGTTTTATTTCAATATACGGTTCAATTAAAGCATAATGAATAGATGATAATAAGTATTTTGGTACACAATAAAAAGTTTTGGATATTTAACGGAAAACGATGGAGAAATTTGGAAAGCCTGTTGGTCGCATAACTGACAGTAGCAACGAACTAAATCCTTTTATTTCTCGTAAAAAGAAGCTTTTATAGACCATTATTGGCTCCTTTGGCTTCTCTTGGCCAGGTCTGTAAGATGCTACTGCCTTTTTTTAAGACTTGATCATAATATGAGAGAAAAGTACTTCTGTCTTCATAAAGTAGGAAATGTCTGAAAAATCAGGGAATAACTGATAAAAAAACTTAGAAAGTAGATATAATCTTACATCTATATATACCAAAATTGATGCAGAATTGATGCTGTTAAGACAAATCATATCTATGTCTAAAAACTGTTGATGTTTTCCTTTTTTCACCGATATGTCAAATGCATAAGCGTGAGAATGACGATTCCTTCTCAATGGAGTCAGTTGTTTTGCTGATCCATTTGCCACTGGAAACGCTCCATTTGAAACAATAGATTTTAAAGACATGTGGGACATTTTTACAATGCATTTTTGGTTTGATATTTTACACACGTCCCTCTCTAATGGATTCTAGTCTTTCGATTTTTGATATATATATATATATATATATATATATATATATATATATATATATATATATATATATATATATATATATATATATATATATACACAGTATATATATATTATATATATTTTTCTCTTGCCTGAGGGTACACTCGGGCAAACTGTTGAATCTAGTTTCCCTTCCTCTTGTTTTGTTAAAAGTTTTTATAGTTTATATAGGAGATATTAGTTTTAATGTTGTAACTATTCTTAAGATATTTTATTTTTCCTTGTTTCTTTTCCTCACTGGAAAAGAAACATTTTCCCTGTTGTGGCCCCTGGGCTTGTAGCATCCTGCTTTTCCAACTAGGGATGTAGCTAACATTTGATAATATATATGAATATATATATATATATATATATATATATATATATATATATATATATATATATATATATATATATATATATATTTATATATGTATGTATGTATATATATATATATATATATATATATATATATATATATATATATATATATATATATATATACACATATACGTATTGTATATATATTTAATCAGATGATCCTACCAATATTGAATTATGCGTCAGAATCTTGGAGCCTTAATAAAGCCTTCGAACATAAGGTAGTTACAACTCAAAGAGCTATGGAAAGAATAATGATGGAAATAATACTGAGAGACACAAAAAGAGCAACATGGATACGAGAGCAAACTAAAGTTGGGGATATTCTAACAACATGTAGGCAAAAGAAGGACATGGGCAGAGCATATAATGAGAATGACAGAAATAGATGGACAGTACTTTAAGAATAACAGACTGTGTCCCCAGACAGTGCAATAAAAGCAGGAGAAGGAAGAGAAGACGATGGATTGACGAACTAAGAAAATTTGCGGGTCTAGACTGGTATAGAACGACTACTAGCAGACGAGAGTGGAAGGACATGTCTGAGGCCTTTGTCCTGCAGTGAACTAGTCACGGCTGATGAGGCTGATGATGAACATGATATAACCTATAGATATTCAGTGGTGTCTTTTCAATTGAAGGTTCCATGAATATAACAATTCATGCATGGTAATAAACATTCTTGTACATACAAATGATTCAATGGAGGTCGATAATAAAAAAAAAAAATGGAAAATATGTTGGTTAGATCAAGCTAAGTAGTAGCAATCATATTAATTCTATAACTCCTAAAAGAAAGGATTTACAAACCAATTTTGGCTGTTTTATTTTCATCTGTTCAGTTCTGTAAGGTTTTACTGGCGCTTTTTAAGACTCGATAATCGGTTCTTAAAAAACTTATTTGTGTCAAGATTCAATTTCTTCATGTTATTTTGTGGATTTAAAGATTCCAAAATATAAAATTTTCATTTCAATACTACATCATACTTGATGATAGTTCCTGCATGAAAATAATCTTAATTTGGTAAATAAAAATGTATGATGGTGTTGGATTAGCACAGATTACTGGAACCATTTATGATAAAAAATGTAATGGAATCGCTACCTAAAATAAGAAAATCAAATCAAATTACTATGAATAATAATAAAAAAAAGTTAAATTGGTGAGCAAGAGAAAGGCCTAAATAATAGAATCGAACCAAGTACAAGGATTCTATAATCTATGTTATATCTTTGAGAATCATTGCGATCGTCGATATTTAATTCCTAATTTCTGTTTACTACAGTTCAGAATTTTATGTTTTATTTTGGAAATTCTCAGAGAGTAACCATTTTCTATTCCTTAACAGTGACGTCAAGGAGATAAGCGCAGTCATAGCCGTCTGGCGATATGCAAAATGAATATAATTTAGTGTAGCATTCTGCAATAGAAAACTAATTTGTCAATTTCAACTAAGTCAGATATTACTGTAATACTTTGATTTAAATTTTAGGGACTAGATATGTTTATATATCACTCACATCTGTTTGTGAATCATAGCAGCCTGGCATTGATGGAAAATGAATATATAGTTTAGCGTAGCCTTCTGCAATAAAGAAGTAATTAGTCAATTTCAACTTAGTCCCGATATTGCTGTAATGCTTTGATTGAAATTAAAAGGAATATATATGTTTATATATCACTCATTTATTTGTGAATGTTTCATGTATATATGTGCAGTGCTTACAGTCGTTAAAATTGACATAATCATGAACTGAAATGAGTAGTTGATTAAAAAAAAGTAAAATAAAAAATATTAATTATTGTACTGCAATGAAGTAAAAGCTGTCATAAATTGTATGCATTTAATAAATCTATTGAT
>NC_090735.1:29108950-29111450 GCF_036898095.1 Palaemon carinicauda | reverse complement strand
CAAACAGACGTTCACCCGAAATGGAGAAAATGGGCCTTTGCCAAAAGGCCTCCAGCCCACGGTCGTCACCCTTACACATCGTTCTGAAGAAAGACAGCTCCCTCCGTCCGTGCGGGGATTACAGGCGCCTGAACATGCAAACAGAACCGGATCACTACCCCCTCCCAAACATTGCCGATGTAACCTCCTACCTGCACAAAGCGAAGGTTTTCTCTACGCTCGACCTCCTGAAGGGATATTATCAGGTGCCTATGAACCCAGAAGACATCCCCGAGACCGCCATCACCACTCCGTTTGGCACATACACCTTCAATTACTCCTGTTTTGGCCTTCGTAATGCTGGGGCAAACGTTTCAACGTCTCATGGATGGCATCTTAGGGGACCTCCCTTTCTGTGTATGTTATGTGGACGACATACTTGTGTTCTCCTCCTCAAAAGAGGAACACCTCCGTCACCTGCGCATCGTGCTCGACCGCCTGCAACAAAACGGCCTTGTAGTCCGGTACGACAAGTGTACCTTTGGCGTCAACGAAGTGTCGTTCTTAGGGCACCGTATCACTCCTGAAGGAGTCCATCCCCTCCCTGAGAAGGTAGCAGCCGTTCAGAATTTCCCCACGCCCTCGACCGTCAAAGCTCTGCAGGAATTCTTGGGCATGATCAACTATTATCACCGTTTTCTGCCAGCCATTGCTGCCACTCTTGCTCCCCTCTACGCCTCCCTCAAGGGCAAGCCAAAGGACCTGAAGTGGGGTCCCCTTCAAGAAGCAGCCTTCTGCAATGCAAAGAAGGCCCTATCAACTGCTGCGGCTCTCACTTTTCCTATCCCACACGCCCCTCTCCTTCTCTCCACCGATGCCAGCGACGTCGCTATTGGTGCAGTACTCGAGCAGGTGGTCAAAGGCTCGCCCCGCCCATTGGCCTTCTTCAGCAGAAAACTGTCCAAGGCAGAATCGGGTTATTCTACCTTCGATCGAGAATTGCTGGCGTTGCACTTGGCTGTCCGTCACTTTCGCCCTTTCTTAGAAGGTACACCCTTCATCATTCGTACAGACCACATGCCTCTGGTGCACGCCTTCACTCGACAGTCTGACGCCTGGTCCGCCCGTCAACGCGGACATCTCTCTGCCGTGGCTGAATACAATTCCACCCTCCAATACGTCCCTGGGAAAATGAATCCCGTTGCCGATGCCCTCTCAAGAAACACGTTGGCTGCCGTTCAACTGGGATTGGATTACAACGCCCTGGCTGAAGCCCAACGACAGGATCCAGAGTATCAAGCTTGTAGGACATCCTGCACGTCCCTCCGTTGGGAGGATTTTCCCCTCGAAGACTCCAACACCACCCTCCTCTGTGACGTCAGTACTGGTAGACCGCGACCTTGGACTCCTGCTCCCATGCGCCGACAGGTGTTTGATTTCATCCACGGCCTTTCACATCCCTCGTGCCGTTCTACTGCACAGCTGCTGAAGGCAAAGTTCATTTGGCACGGCATTTCTAAGGATGCTAAGGATTGGGTCCGTGCGTGTACTTCTTGCCAAACTTCCAAAGTACATCGACACACGGATTCAGGAGTGGGCACCTTTCCTCAACCTCAGCGTTGTTTCGCACACATTCACGTCGACGTTGTAGGCCCCCTACCTACATCACAAGGACATCGTTACCTGTTTACCGTCATCGACCGCTCCACTCGTTGGCCTGAAGCCATTCCCATGGAAACTGCAACGTCAACCTCATGTACATCTGCCTTACTCTCTGGATGGATTTCAAGATTCGGTATCCCTGAGCATATTACTTCTGACAGGGGAACAACTTTCACCTCTCAATTATGGACGTCATTAGCGAATCTCCTGGGCATCACCCTACATCAGACAACGGCCTACAACCCCGCTGCCAATGGAATGAATGAACGTTTTCATCGCACCCTCAAAGCAGCTTTGATGTCCCGCTGCAAGGATTGCAACTGGTTTACTCAGCTTCCCTGGGTCCTCCTTGGACTAAGGACCACTCCTAAAGACGCCCTCGACGTCTCGGCAGCCGAAATGGTGTATGGCGACCCGTTGGTCGTCCCTGCCGAATTTTTCCTTCTATGACCTCCGACGACGATCTCCAGCGCATACGTCACGTCCGGGAAAATTTACTCCGTGCCGCCAGACTTACAAGCCCCCAGCGAAGCATTACATACCAACGGACTTGCACTCTGCAACGCACGTCTTCCTGCGCAACGACACCAGCAAGCCACCACTAACGCCCCCTTACACGGGCCCTTTCCTTGTGATCCGACGCAGTCCGAAAGCATTCCTCCTAAACATTCGGGGCAAAGAAGACTGGGTCTCCATTGATTGTCTAAAACCTGCTTATCTTCTGACAGATGACCCGCCTACAGTTCGCCTCTCTAGATCAGGGCGCCCTATTTAACATGTACAGTATATCATTTTTAGGGGGGGAGCCATGTACCAACCATGTGTCACACAATTGTACATATTATTTTTTATATATTAT
>NC_090735.1:29093950-29098950 GCF_036898095.1 Palaemon carinicauda | reverse complement strand
GTTTTTGGGATAAGAGAGTATTTGAACTGGAAATGTATGCATTGTCCAGGGAGAGGCTTTGTCATTGTTTGGTTGCAGCTCAAGAGATTACCGTGGATTTGCAGTATTCTAGCATTAGAAAGTGTATGAGAGAGAGAGAGAGAGAGAGAGAGAGAGAGAGAGAGAGAGAGAGATCCTTCGTGAACCTAACCATTTGTAAATTACTTTGTACCAACCGTGTGTCACACAATTGTACATAATTATTTTGTATATATTATGCTTGTATCTGCGCTCTTCCCTCGCACTAAAAAGAACCTGAATGATCATGTCTCCGTTTTGCTCAGTAACATTATCTGTCTCTCGAACAGGTCATGTCCTGTTGCCTTGAGGTTTTGTATATAAAGAAGAGTGTTCCTTAACAACAACAACAACAACATTAATAAATAACTCAGTCGTTTTCAATCTGCCTTTGAGTTCACAACTCCTCTCTCGGCGCCGTCACATTGGTGACCCCGGAAGTCGACTCGCTCCCACTGCCTTCCACCCCCACCTTCCTCGCCCCTCCATCGTTGGTAATATGACGGAGGCGGACTCTACCCCAGCAGTTGGCACTGCGGCCGCTCCATTGAAACTTTCACCGTTCGCTAGCGGAGAAGCGTTCGCTTGGTTTCAACGCGCTGAAGTCCACTTTCGTATCAGGGGCGTGACTCGCTCAACCACCAAAGCGGATTATGTTCTCGCGGCGATACCCGAGGACACCTTCCCAGAAATATCCGACTGGCTTTGTGAACAAGGAGACACCCCAATAGCGTATGACGACCTCAAATCATACCTTCTGCAGCAGTACTTGCCGTCGCCAACCGCCCGTATAGCAAAGCTTTTTCAGCTCTCGCAACAACCGTTGGGGGACCAAAGGGCTTCGCTTGCCCTCAGGGAAATGACCAGTATCGCTCGCCTTCAACCTGCCGCAGACGGCTCTCCTCGTGGGGTGAACCTACTCCGTGCCCTTTGGATACGCCGTTTACCTGAACCTGTGCGCGCTGCCATACCCGATGTCGATAGTTTACCCATAAAGGACTTGATGACCAAAGCCGACGCCCTTATGGACAGCCATTTCAAGACCTCCATCAACGCCTCCACCCCTGACGAAGAGGATGCCTATTCAACGTCAACCGAAGCTGACATGAATGCCGTAGGACATACACGCCTACCCCGTGACGTGCCGAAGCGGCGACAAAGCTGCCCACCACCCACCAATCGCTCGCGCCCCCAACGAACGACTTCTACAGCCACTTACTACCTCCCATCCGCCGCAGTTTTGCTACTACCACTTCAGATTCGGGGGCATCCGCGAAGAAATGTGCCAAAGATTGTCAGTGGCCAAAAAACGTGTAAGTAGGCCATCGCTTGTGGCGGTGGCCTCCCATGTTTCTAATCTTTTCTTTTTTCAGGATGCAGGAACGGGCGTGCAATTTTTGGTAGACACGGGTGCTTGTCGTTCTCTTTTGCCAAGGAAACTCTTCAAAGCACAACGTAGTCTGTCTACATCTGCCGACGTCCGCTTGGTAGCTGCCAACGGATCTGCGATACCCACCTACGGTTACGAGAACCTCACATTATCGTTCGGAAACGGTAAATTCAATTGGAAGTTTCTCGTTGCTGACGTCACAATGCCAATCCTCGGTGCGGATTTCCTCTCTCATTTCCACCTTCTGGTCGATGTCGCCCACCGACGATTGGTCAACGCAGACTCGTACTTGTCGACACCTCTTCAACCCGCCCCCTCTAACCTCGCTCTCCACATCAGCGCACCCACGGATGCCTACGCCCACCTCCTCACGTCGTATCCGGAAGTTTTCCGTCCAGAACTTCGCCAAACGCCCACGGTTCCTGCCAAGCATGGTATTTATCACCATATCAAGACGACGGGACCCCCAGTCTTCGCAAAATTCAGACGTCTAGCACCGGAATGATTGGCAGCCGCCAAACAGACGTTCGCCGAAATGGAGAAAATGGGCCTTTGCCAAAAGGCCTCCAGCCCACGGTCGTCACCCTTACACATCGTTCTGAAGAAAGACAGCTCCCTCCGTCCGTGCGGGGATTACAGGCGCCTGAACATGCAAACAGAACCGATCACTACACCCTCCCAAACATTGCCGATGTAACCTCCTACCTGCACAAAGCGAAGGTTTTCTCTACGCTCGACCTCCTGAAGGGATATTATCAGGTGCCTATGAACCCAGAAGACATCCCCGAGACCGCCATCACCACTCCGTTTGGCACATACACCTTCAATTACTCCTGTTTTGGCCTTCGTAATGCTGGGGCAACGTTTCAACGTCTCATGGATGGCATCTTAGGGGACCTCCCTTTCTGTGTATGTTATGTGGACGACATACTTGTGTTCTCCTCCTCAAAAGAGGAACACCTCCGTCACCTGCGCATCGTGCTCGACCGCCTGCAACAAAACGCCCTTGTAGTCCGGTACGACAAGTGTACCTTTGGCGCCAATGAAGTGTCGTTCTTAGGGCACCGTATCACTCCTGAAGGAGTCCATCCCCTCCCTGAGAAGGTAGCAGCCGTTCAGAATTTCCCCACGCCCTCGACCGTCAAAGCTCTGCAGGAATTCTTGGGCATGATCAACTATTATCACCGTTTTCTGCCAGCCATTGCCGCCACTCTTGCTCCCCTCTACGCCTCCCTCAAGGGCAAGCCAAAGGACCTGAAGTGGGGTCCCCTTCAAGAAGCAGCCTTCTGCAATGCAAAGAAGGCCCTATCAACTGCTGCGGCTCTCACTTTTCCTATCCCACACGCCCCTCTCCTTCTCTCCACCGATGCCGGCGACGTCGCTATTGGTGCAGTACTCGAGCAGGTGGTCAAAGGCTCGCCCCGCCCATTGGCCTTCTTCAGCAGAAAACTGTCCAAGGCAGAATCGGGTTATTCTACCTTCGATCGAGAATTGCTGGCGTTGCACTTGGCTGTCCGTCACTTTCACCCTTTCTTAGAAGGTACACCCTTCATCATTCGTACAGACCACATGCCTCTGGTGCACGCCTTCACTCAACAGTCTGACGCCTGGTCCGCCCGTCAACGCGGACATCTCTCTGCCGTGGCTGAATACAATTCCACCCTCCAATATGTCCCTGGGAAAATGAATCCCGTTGCTGATGCCCTCTCAAGAAACACGTTGGCTGCCGTTCAACTGGGATTGGATTACAACGCCCTGGCTGAAGCCCAACGACAGGATCCAGAGTATCAAGCTTGTAGGACATCCTGCACGTCCCTCCGTTGGGAGGATTTTCCCCTCGAAGACTCCAACACCACCCTCCTCTGTGACGTCAGTACTGGTAGACCGCGACCTTGGATTCCTGCTCCCATGCGCCGACAGGTGTTTGATTTCATCCACGGCCTTTCACATCCCTCGTGCCGTTCTACTGCACAGCTGCTGAAGGCAAAGTTCATTTGGCACGGCATTTCTAAGGATGCTAAGGATTGGGTCCGTGCGTGTACTTCTTGCCAAACTTCCAAAGTACATCGACACACGGATTCAGGAGTGGGCACCTTTCCTCAACCTCAGCGTCGTTTCGCACACATTCACGTCGACGTTGTAGGCCTCCTACCTACATCACAAGGACATTGTTACCTGTTTACCGTCATCGACCGCTCCACTCGTTGGCCTGAAGCCATTCCCATGGAAACTGCAACGTCCGCCTCATGTACATCTGCCTTACTCTCTGGATGGATTTCAAGATTCGGTATCCCTGAGCATATCACTTCTAACAGGGGAACCACTTTCACTTCTCTATTATGGACGTCATTAGCGAATCTCCTGGGCATCACCCTACATCAGACAACGGCCTACAACCCCGCTGCCAAAGGAAAAATGAAAAAGACTTGATTGGAGTTAATACTTTCATCCACTCAGGACATTATCAAACTCAGCAATGAGAATACATATACAAAGACATCGTATCTATACTGGAGAAGGGGATCCAACAGCTGTCAGTTTCTTAATAATTCTGGAGAAGTCAGATTTTAGATAAAAAAAGGATAATACCATCAATAAAATTCACAATAGAAAATGAAGAAAATAACCGTATTCCATTTTTAAACGTTTTAATAGTTAGAGAAACAGATAAATTTAAGTTTTCCATATATAGAAAGCCTACAAATAATTTTTCATATGTACATTTTTACTCCGGTCACTCTAAAAATATTAAGCATTCAGTTTTTTCCTCCATGTACCTTAGGCCATTGAGAATTTGTAGCCCAGATTACATTGAGGAGGAGTTCACTAAAATAGAAAAAATTGCAACAGATCTTTGTTATCCTAAATATTTCTTAGAAAAATGTATGAACAAGGCTAAGAAAACATTTTATAGTGTCCAATTAGAGAGAAAGGAAACAATTAATAATATGCTTTGTTTGCCATTTCATGTTTGTTTTTTAGATGTTATACCCCTTTTGAAAAAACTAGACATTTCTGAAGTGTTTAAATATAATTGTACATTAAAAAACATGTTAATTAAGAATAGTTCTGGAAATGATAATAATGTAATATATAGCATTCCTTGTTCAGAGTTTAACCTATTTTATGTTGGCCAAACATCAAAAAGTATACCAGTCAGATTAAAACAACATCAGGTGGCCGTCTCCAGGGGTTCTCTTAATAATGCCTTGGCCTCCCACTGGTTAGGGTCAAGTCACAGAATTGGCTGGTCAAAGACGGAAAAAGTAATCCATGTAAATGACTATTTCCAAAGGAATATTGTTGAATCATTTTTAATCTCCTGTACTCAAGGTAGAAATTTGATTCTAAGCCCAGGTCTGTTTTCCGTTAATCCAGTATTATCCTTTTATCTAAAATCTGACTTCTCCGGAATTATTAAGAAACTGACACCTGTTGGATCCCCTTCTCCAGTATAAATACGATGTCTTTGTATATGTATTCTCATTGCTGAGTTTGATAATGTCCTGAGTGAGTGAAAGTACTAACTCCAATCAAGTCTTTTTCATTTTTC
>NC_090735.1:29063950-29088950 GCF_036898095.1 Palaemon carinicauda | reverse complement strand
CCCAGAAACGCTGAAAATGAAAAAAAAAAAAAAAAAACGAGGTAAAATCACATTAAATAAATTTATTCAGGGTGACTGGGGATATAATTTGTTATTTGTTTTTGCTTGTCTGATATGAAATTTCTCCAGATGGTTGTCTTTTATATATATATATATATATATATACACTATATATATATATATATATATACAAAAAAAAAAAAATATATATATATATATATACAATATATATACATATATATATATATATATACGATATATATATATACAATATATATATATATATATATATGTATATATACAATATATATATATATATATACAATATATATATATATACATATATATATATATATATATACAATATATATATATATATATATATACAATATATATATATACATATATATATATATATATACAATATATATATATATATATATATGTATGTATACAATATATATATATATATATATGTATACAATATATATATATATATATATATGTATGTATGTATATATACATATATATATTGTGTATATATATATATATATATATATGTATGTATATATATATTGTATATATATATATATATATATATGAATAACAAATACGAGTTTTCTAGATGAGTTTTATACCATGGATGATTAAATTGGAAGAAATCAATGATATTCACATCACTTCTCAGTTTCAGTTTCTCTGTCTTACATTTATTTAGCTTCTCTCTATCTTATCATGTATGTTTACCACACAGACAGTGTGCACAGTTCTCTAGATAAGTTTTAAATCATAGATGAATAATTTAAAGCAAATTAATGATATTCACATCGTATCTTAGTTCCAGTTTCTCTGTCTTACAATTATTAATCATCTGATCATCTTGTCCTGTCTGTTTACTGCGCAGATAGTGCGCATAGTTTTCTAAACCAGGTTAGGCCATAAATAACTAAGTTAAAAGAAATTAATGATATTCATATCGAATCTTCGTTCCAGTTTTTCTGTCTTACAACTATTCAGCATCTGTTTATGTTATCCAGTCTGTTTACCACACAGATAGTGCACAGTTTTCTCGATAGAGTTTAGACTAAAGATAATTAAATAAAAAAAAAATCATGATGTTAACAGCGTAATTATATATCGTTTCTCTGTCTTGTAACTGTTTAGCTTCTATTTATCTTATCTTGTCTGTTTACTGCACAGACAGTTTGCATATTTTTCTAGATGAGTTTAAGACCATAGATAATTAAATTAAAACAAATTAACGATATTCATATCGTATATTAGATCCTGTTTCTCTATCTTGCAACTATCTAACATCTGTTTACCTTATCCTGTCTGTTTACCGCACAGACAGTGCGCATAGGGATAACACTGCCACATTTGCCATTATAAACTTTTATTTCGTATTATTCCACTTCACCGGCCTTCCAATAATGTGTTTTCCAATAATGGGAAAAAGATTAAATTTTAGATAACTGCCAAGTAACCTATGAAAATTGTCTTACCCATTTGAGGAAGGAGAATATAAAGCGAAGCAAAAAGATTAATAAAAAAGACACTTATTGCAAATTCGATAATGTGTCATTTTTCCTCAGGCTAGATTTCATTTCTTACCAAAACACAAACAATGATATAGAAGGATTTTCAAGACATTTGGAATTAAATATCAATTGTCTTAATTATTCTTATTATATCGGTATTAACAGTTTTAACAATAATATTAAGTTTTAGGTGATAATGTTTGAAGTAGAATTGAAAACATGAATAATAATAATAGTAATAATAATAATAATAATAATAACAATAATAATAATAATAATAATCATCATCATTATATAATTGTTAATATCAACATTAATACATTTACTCTATTATTGTTATTACCTCCGCCAACTAAGTTGGTAGGAGGTTATGTTTTCACCCGTTTGTATATTCGTTCGCTTGTCTGTTTATGAATGACTTCCTGGCCACACTTTTGCTCACAGAGTCGTGAAACTTTCTGGGATTAATTGTTATGTTGAGATGTGGAAATGATTAAAATTTTAAGGTCCTAGATCAAAAGGTCAAGTTCAAGGTCGAGTAAAAGGTCGAAAAATAAACTGCCATGGCGGAGGTCTGCACTCTCAGAGGATTATTATTATTATTATTATTATTATTATTATTATTATTATTATCAATATTATTTTATATACCTATGTTATGAATAAAAAAAGATAAGAATCAAAAGCCTGCCCTTATAATTGTTAAAAGAGTATTCCATGTCGAAATAACGAGTTCAAGTTTATTACTCTAACTAAATAAATGAATTACTTTCATAGATTTTATTAAAAAATATAAATTGCACGGAGAACTTACATTGATCATCCAGTAAAAAAAAATGACGAAAATAAGAATATCTCAAGATAGAAATTTAAATAATTCTCTCTCTCTCTCTCTCTCTCTCTCTCTCTCTCTCTCTCTCTCTCTCTCAAAACATTATATATATGTATATATATACATATATATATATATATATATATATGTGTGTGTGTGTGTGTGTGTGTGTGTGTGCATGTGCGCTCAAGAGCGTATGAGGCTGTAAGCGTATAGGTGTTAATGACATTTATTTCGTAAATGGATAAAGTTAAGCCAAATATCTGAAGGTTATATCGCAGTATTAAAGTACCCGAGGACAAAAAAAAATTCTACCAAACCCACGTACATTGATTTGTATTAAAAATGGCAATGTATATCCCTCATGACCAATCATTGTTTCATGTAACAAGATATATGTACGCAAGCCTCGCGTGATACATGGGGAACAAATTTCTCCGTCTATGTCAGCCTTTACACTGTCCAAAATAAAAACAGAATAATTTGACAGTGGGGGATATCTCTGTCTACAAATAGACTTCGGTGTCTATATCGGATTATCCTGACACCCTGTCACTGTAGGTGATACTCGGTCGTTAAATTTCGCCTGGGCTTTTGTCTCTGTTTGTTTGATCTTTTTTACTTCTAAAGGGTCCAGAAATATTTGCTATGCACTTTATTTGTGGTCTTTGTTTGTAGAACTATTATTATCATCATTATTATTATTATTATTATTATTATTATTAATATTATTATTATTATTATTATTATTATTATTATTTGCCAAGATACAACGCTAGATTGAAAAGCAGGATGCTTCAAGCTCAAGGGCTCCAACAGGGAATATAGCTCAGTGAGGAAAGAAAATAAATAAACTACAAGAGAAGTAATGCACAATTCTAATAAAATACTTTAAGAACAGTAACTACATTAAAATAAATATTTTACATAAAAAAGAAGAAGAAAAATGAGGGGAAGAGAAACGAGATAAAAAGGTTATTATTTCCTTTATATTTACGAAATATTTGCAATGAACGTTGTGATTAAATACGGCAACAAACGATAATTGACATAAAACTTAATGACCTGTGTCGCTAAATAAACGTTTCCACCAAATATTGAAACGTATTCGCTCTCTTTCAAACGTCTGCTATAAAGCAATCATGCACAAACGAGGCGGGTTACACGATGCAATTGCTCTAGAGTGGAGTCCGGTTAAGGCCGTCCACTTGGAATGGTTTTTAAAACCCTTTGGTGGGGATTTGATGATTGGATTCTATGAAACTTAATCGGGAAATTTCACGTGCTCACAAGTATTGTCGAATAGCTAAAAGACAATCACAATAATAACAATAATTGTTTAGAGTAACAGAAACACTAATGTCGCCACATTCATAGTTGTTGCAAACGTTTTGACATTTCAAATGTCATCGTCAGTGGTACCTTAAGTAAAGATTAGAAACGTCCCCTTTTATCAATAATTGTTTATTTTGCATTGTCCTTTTTTTTATTGTTGAATGACATTTCACAAGGGAATCTTTAGTAGTTTTTATTTCATGTTATATATTTTGGAATATGATATTTTTCACAAAGAATATGTGAACATTTAAAAAAAAAATATATAATATTATTGATTTATCACTTACGATAAAAACATTTCGGTAAATAGTACTATTTGCTGGATATGCATATTGATCTTTTGCAATTTCATTCTATCTATACAATTATGATTTAGAAATTGCAATAACAATAGACAAAAGAAAACCATTAAAGAGATGTGTAATTGACTCCTTGTGATTATCACAAAAGTAATTTTTTCTTTATTTAAAAAACTATCATGACCTTTTGCTCTTAGATATTATCATATTCTAAAGACTAGACCTATAATGAAGATTAGTAATCAAAGTTCATTTGAAGTAAACATATAAAATATTTTCTAAGCTTCCAATGCAAATAAATATCAGACCAAAGAACCCAGTCATAAGATAAAAAAAAAAGGATAGGTTTAAATATCCTAAGATATGGGTGAAGGATCAATGAAGAAAAATTTATTGACAAAAACAGATTAAATTAGTTGCATCACTCTTACGTTATTTTTAAGATATTTATCTTTTTAGATATGAAACATAGAAAATCAACAATAACAAATCAAAATATTCGCTTTTCCCTTACGTTAGTTTCTTAAATATGAAACATAAAAACTAGTGCACACTTACATTTTGTATTTTCCTCTCTACTATATCCTTGTCACTTAATCTAATCTAGTATTTACAAATCTAGATTAAATAAATTGTTTCGAACGACTGAAGCCTAGTAAAGTCATCATTAATTAATTCTAATAAATGGATATAAATGAAAGTAAAGGGGGTCATTTTGGCCAAAGCTATTTTGTCATTTCAAAATTAATTTGATAACAAACACAATAGAGAGAGAGAGAGAGAGAGAAAGAGAGAGAGAGAGAGAGAGAGAGAGAGAGAGATGTAGGAGTGTGAATGAATATGGGTAAAACTAAAGAGAGAGAGAGAGAGAGAGAGAGAGAGAGAGAGAGAGAGAGAGAGATGTAGGAGTGTAAATGAATATGGGTAAAACTAAAATAATGTTCAATGCCATTGCAGTCACAACAAATAAGGGTGATGGGTGAACCTCTAGAGATTGATAATGAAAATACGTAATTAGGACGGACAGTGGGTTCTTTCCCAGGACGTGAGACCGAAATTAAAAGAAGGATAAGCATGTGATGGAAAGCTTTTGGTAAACAAATTGAAATTATGTAAAGTATAATGCCACTTCCCTTAAAAAGAAAAGTATCTAATGAGATGGTCTAGTCAGTATCAACTTATGCATCAGAAACTTAGAGCCTTACTAACGCCTTAGAACTTGAGCTGGTTAAAACTCAACAAGATATGGAAAGAATAATGATGAGATTACCACTAAGAGAAAAAACAAAAGCAACATGGTGCTGGAGCAAACTAAGGTAGAGGATATTCTGACGATAAGTAAGAAATATGAATGGGCATGGGCAGGGCATACAATGGGAATGATATATAATAGATAGACATTAAGAATAAACGATTGCGTCCCTAAAGATTGCAGAAGAAGCAGGGAAAGGAAGAGAAGACGATGGATTGACGATCTAAGAAAATTTGCAGGTATAATCTTGGCATAGAAAGACCATAAACAAACGTGAGTTAAAGACATGTCTGAGATATTTTAGCTGCATTGGAATGGTAATAGCTGTGAGTATATATATATATATATATATATATATATATCCACACACACACAAGTTTCTCACCGCTCAATCTTTAAACAGCTGAATTATGGTTTGCCCCTTCATTTCCTTATGTGTAGGAGCATGTTTGTGCGTATAATACCCATAAAGCCCACCCTGAAAAGTAGATTATTTCATTATAGTTATTGTGGATCCGTAAGTTATGATTCAGTTCTGCTAAATTTTCAAATATGTTGCAAAAGTTACACTTATCTGAGGTTTAAAATTCCTGAAATTCTTCAAAATTTAATGTAGGCAAAAACTATACATGATAAAATGCAGGAAATTTACAGAAAATTCATAAGATGACTATTGGTTTGATTATCTAGCATCATATCATATTTTAATCACTGGATATCTTTTGACAGTTCTGAGATGGGGCAAGAATTCTTCTTTAACGAGCGGCCGAAAACAACTTAAATTCCTTCTGGAGAGAGAGAGAGAGAGAGAGAGAGAGAGAGAGAGAGAGAGAGAGCCTATATGTGCGTCCATCATTTTATAAATCTCTTTGTATTATTTAAAAAAAAAAAAAAAAAACGGAAACTGTTTAAAACGTTTCCCAGGAAATTACTTAGTTTAAGGGTACAGTTAAGGTGAAATCCTTCTCCCCCACTCCCCTTTCCGGACAATTCCTTATACCCCAAGAGTCACTGTATAAAAGGCTTTTCTATTTTGTTGAGCTTTCTAAATAATAGAATAATAGCTCTCTCTCTCTCTCTCTCTCTCTCTCTCTCTCTCCTAATGGATTAGAGACCTATTTGAGAAAACAACAAAGATTCTAGTGAGGTATTCAGATTCTAAAACTGCTTGGTTTCTTTGCTTGTCTTTTCTGTTTATTCTCTCAACGTTTACTTTTGTTGATCTTTAGTTAGAAGTGTTTGTACGGAAAGCCCATAAGCTTTTAAAGTAGTGGAGCTTGAAGAAGAACGAATGCATCTATTTCTATAAGTGTTGCATACATACCATGGATTGCAGTATCAAATATATTTGGTTTCATTATTGATATCCCCTAAATCTACAAAAATTCAATAGAATCGTGTATTAAATCTGAATTATGATTAATAACTGTATAGTAAATTATTATTATTATTATTATTATTATTATTATTATTATTATTATTATTATTATTATTATTATTATTATTATTATTATTATTATTATTATCATAGAAAGTAATGATTAAATATATTCTATTATATAATTCATATAATTCTCACTGCTTCGATCCCCATAATTATACCTACTGTAACAAATGATTATATTGATAAATAACTTCTCAACCAGTTGACGTACAGTTGGACATATGAATTGCTGGCATACCATGCTCTGATGAAGTACACTCTTTCACACTCTTTCTATGCATCAAGTTTTTGTGTTTTGATGTTTGGTTACTCGACGCGCAGTAAGGGTGTGAGAGGCTGCACTTCCTCAGAGTGAGCTTGTCAGGAATTCTTGTGTACAACTGTACATTAATTGGGCATTATAGATGCGCAGAAGGTCTATAGAATACAGTATTTTTATAGATTTTCGTTGCACAAACTTTAATAAGAAGTTGAATATCTGGTAAGATAGGAATGTGAGGCATATTATGGACTATTACACAAAGACCTACCAATCTAGGCATTAAAATTGATAAAAAAACTACTATCTTAATATTCTGAGGCCCTTTGTGTCAATAGGCGTAGGAGGATATGATGATGATCTCAGTATTCTATTCATAATAGTTTCCTCAATCAATTTGTATGAATAAAATATAACCCAATAAGAGAAACATGTACCAAAAGGATCTAATCAACGCATTTCAAATAGTCTTTGAATATGAAGTAATATATTCATCCCCTGCAGAGTATATTGGAAATCATCTAACTATTCCATGTTGAAAAGCATGAAAGGCCTTATTAGTCACATCAGTCTAAAGAACCTCCCCTTCAGAGAGAGTAATTGAATCGGAATTCCCTCGCAACATTCATTCCTTCTGCTCACAAGAGCGCCAAACTAAGCTAAGCCAGATCAGAAAGATAGGTGTAAATTAATATCCAGCCACTCGTCCATATTCATTGTCTACACCACAGGCAGCGAAGCCCATAAGGCCAGCGTTACTTTATGTGAAATAATCAAGAAATTTAGGAAAATAGTTATTTTCGAAAAAACATTTTCATTTCCAGATAGTTCTCGGGTATGGTGATTGACAACAGTTTTCATCTTTAATATTATTGATAATGTTGTTATCCATGATAGTTCCAATACAAGTGTACGCCACCAGTCAGAACTGACGTCTAAATATTTAAATATGCACGCACAAGCATCCCCTATTGCAAGGGTATGACTTCTGCCTTTTCCCCCTACCTGAGAACGGAGAGAGTTCAGCTTGACCGGATATGTTATGATATTAGAGAGAGTATTACCATTAACAATATAGTTTACTTCATATCATACATTTGACCATTGGACATGAAATCATTGTGTACTTTATAATATAATTGATTTGTGAGATAATCTTAGCGAATCAAAGTCACTAATGTTATAGATAGCAAAATCGACAGGTGACTACGAAAAAGTCAAGTAACTATAGGTGATACATCATCATCGTCTCCTCCTACGCCCATTGACGCAAACCACCTTTGTGAGATTTCGCCAGTCATCTCTATCTTGAGCTTTTAAGTCATTACTTCTCCACTCATCATCATCTATTTTACGCTTCATAGTCCTGAGCCATGTAGGTCTGGGTCTTTCAACACTTTTAATACCTTGTGGAACCCATTGAATGTTTGGTGAACTAATCTCTCTTGGGGAGTGCGAAGAGCATACCCAAACCATCTCCATCTACCCCTCACCATGATCTCATCTACACATGTCACTTGAGTAATCTCTCTTATAGTCTCATTTCTAATCCTGCCTTGCCATCTAACAACCAACATTCTTCTGAGCGCTTTGTTCTCAAATCTACTAATTCTGTTGAATATTGTCTCATTGTCCTACACGACATTCTATTTCACTGTCCTAATAAATCGCATGACAAACATGGTATCACTTCCTGAAAAAAAGTCTCCAGAATGTTATTGAGATTATTGAGGATTGGTCAACTCACAAGGATGTAAATGACCCATTTGAGGCTGTTGATAATGTGCAATTAACTTATAAATGAAGGTTCTATTGAATTTTTTTTTTAAACATTTGAGCAATTGCACAGTTTTTGATGTAACAAAGATGGTTAGAGATCTTGAGATTACAACCTTATATATCCATGAAATTACATATCTTTGCCTAATATTGCTTAATACTATTAGGCGAAATACCTATCTCATTAAAAATGCATTACCAACCACTCCTAACAGATGTTATTAAAAATAATACCGGAACTTCAAGAATGCCTCGAGGGTAAGTTGGCGAGTACAACTTCTCGGTTTAGTTTTCTTTCAGTCATGAATCAACTACTTCAGAACTATGAGAGCCGGAGAAACTTGGAGCTCTCCACAGAGAGTTTTAAATGAACCTCTCATTGTTGACATGTATTTGTTTAATCCAAGGATTGTCTGATTCATTGGAGAGGTTTCTAACTGTTAAGGGTTCACAATTTGGAATACAATGTGATATAGTGTATAGTCCGTCTATATCATGCTAGTAGAAAAGAACACACTCATAAACTTACGCGCGCACACACACACACATATATATGTATATATATATATATATATATATATATATCGCTCTGAATAAAAGAGCCACTAGTCAGAGCTCTCCACACTAGGTTGGTTTGCTGTGAGCGATCAGACTAAAATCTCCCACCATCACCAATCCGTACTGGCTAGCGTGATGATGGAAACTGGGAACTCCCTTGATAAGAATATGGTTAGTTGTTGTTGCTGTTGTTGTTGTTTTTGTTGTTGTTGTTGTACTTTGGTAATCCTGCCTCTGTTGACCCCTGAATACCCTTTTTACGTTTCATTGTCATTACCAGCAAATGGATGTAATATGAGTAAGGAAGCAATATTTGGAGCAATATACGCAAAGTCATAAACTATATGAGAAACACTTTCAACTACGTATTACGTTATACCTTGGGAGTTTATGTCGTGCAACAGCTGTTCTCGAAAGTTCTTTCATTAATAAAAAAAAACTGTCGTAACTCTTTATAACGTCTTGACTTCGTGCATATTCTTACCATATAGTTTTATCATGATGGTGTATGTTAAAACTTCTTCACATTTGAGCAGATATGCAGGGGGAAACTGGTGAATACGCAGACACATCCGTGCATAAGCATGCATGATACACACACATACACACATGCACAAACACAAACTCACACATACACACATAAACAGACACTCACACACATCTACATATATATATATATATATATATACATATATATATATATATGTATATATATATATATATATATATGTATATATATACATACATATATATATATATATATATGTGTGTGTGTGTGTGTGTTTGTGTGTGCGTGAGTGTGTAGTGTGATATATATATATATATATATATATTATATATATATAATTTCCCAGTCTGCAACTCTTATCAGAATTTTTATATTTGAAATCTTTCTCGCCAGTAGCAATAATCTTCATCATCATCCCTTGTCCCTTTCGTAAAGCGTGGACATTTACGCACAATGTCTCCCCCATTAGTTACCTTGTAAATTACCAATATATTCAAATTGTGTACAGATGATTCACGCATGTATTTTCACTAATGTTAACCTTTTTTATTACATCTTAGATTAAGAAGTGCATTTTGTTTGAAGTTAGTAGGTAGTAGGTTGTCCAGGGCCCCAGCCCCCGTCGAGATATAACCGCTAGAGAATTATGGTGTCCTTTAAACTGGCCAGACAGTTCTACATTAGACCCTTTCTATCTGGTTACGGTTCACTTTCCCTTTGCGTACACATACACCGAATAGTCAGCCATATTATTTACAGATCTGCCCTCATACACCTAACAATACTGAGATTACCAAACAATTCTTCTTCACCCAAGGGGTTAACTACTACAATGTAATCGTTCAGTGGCTACTTTCTTTCTTGGTAAGGGTAGAAGAGACTCTTTAAATATGGTAAGCCGCTCTTCTAGGGGAAGGACACTCCAAAATCAAACCATTGTTCTCTAGTCTTTGGTATTGCCATACATTCTGTACCATGGTCTTCCACTATCTTAGGTTAAAGTTCTTATGCCTGAGGGTACACTCGAGCACACTATTTCATCTAAATTCTGTTTGGTTAAGTTTTTATAGTTTATATGGGAAGTATTTGTTTTGGTGTTGTTGCTGCTCTTAGATTATATTATTTTGCCTTGTTTCTTTTCCTTACTAGGTTATTTTCCCTGTTGGGGTACTTGGGCTTATAGCATCTTGCGTTTTTAGCTAGGGTTGTAGGTTCGAAAGTAATAATAATAATAATGATAATAATAATAATAATAATAATAATAATAATAATATATTCGGCAGGGTATTTTATCTTATTTCTCTTCTATTGTTTCTTTCAAGTTTTTTATTTTATATTTGAAAGATCTATTTTATTGTTTTTGATGTTCTTAAAACATTTTACTTTGTGTCTTGCTTTTCTTGTAGTCTACATATATCTTTGTTTCCTTTCCTCACTGGGCTAATTTCCCTATTGGAGGACTTATAATATCCTTCTTTTCGAACTAGGGTTGTAGCTTGGCTAGTAATAATAATAATAATAATAATAATAATAATAATAATAATAATAATAATAATAATAATAAAAATAATAATAATAATAATATAATTTGTAAATCACACCTAAAGTTTGAACATACTGCAGTTTAATGGAAAGGATATTATCCAAGATTCTAATTCCTTGTTCATCGATTACTTCCTTGTACATATCAGCCAATCCGAAGTAATGTAAACTATACAAAGCTTATTGACTAATTCAATGTTACCTGTTGATTTGCACTCTCGTTAAACAGGGTTCAATAGTTTCCCATAAACCAAGTGGACCCTGAGCTCATTAAAATTTCCGAATCCTTCTTCTCAATACGGTATGTATATTTTAAAAATATATTTGAAAGAACGAGACAGTGTTTTGACACCTTTATATCTGCATTAGAAATATTCCATTTCTTTTGAATTGCTGATGTAAATTTCCTCTTTTTAGCTGGTTCAGAATCATTATTTCTCGCACGCCTATTGACATAAAGGGCCTCGGTTAGATTTCGTCAGATGTCTCTACTTTAAGCTTTTAAATCAATACTTCTCCATTCATCACCACCCACTTCACTCTTCATAAACTTCAGCCACGTACGTCTGGGTCTTCCAACTCTTCTAGTGCCTTGTGGAGCCCAGTTAAAAGTTTGGTTAACTAATCTCTCTCAGGGAATGCGAAGAGAATGCCCAAACTATCTCCAGATACCCCTCACCATGATCTCATCCACATATGGCACTCGAGTAGTCTCATAGTTTCATTTCTAATCATATCCTGCCATTTAACTGACAATATTCTTCTAAGAGCTTTGCTCTCAAACCTACAAAATCTGTTGGATATTATTTAATTGTCATACTATGACTCATGGCAAAGTAATACTTTAATGCAAATATCACTAAACTGATATATATATATATATACATACATATATATATATATATATATATATATACACGGATTTTTGTCTTGAATAATGATATAGAATTTATCCAAATGTTACAAAACGAATTGATAATTCTTTTAACTTCTGATTATCCTTTAGAGTTTCTAAACTGACATTCACGTGTTTGTAGTATTTTTCGCCATGAAATCTCTAAATTAAATAAAGCATACGACCCTCTTGCGCTTATGATTATGACCCATTTCCTTTAATATTGCAATTATAATGGTGTTTCTTACAGCTACCTATATGAATGTATTTAACTTTTTATTTTTATAAATCAGCATACTTCCTTTGTCTTTCAAATTATTCTAGAAAATAATTTGATTCCTAAAGAGTATTATTCAAAAAGTATCGTTCGCAATATATTCTATCACTCTAATGGAGTAATTTGTTCTTAGTTGAAGCGAACTTTTCATAGAAAGGTAACCTAATCGTTATGACTGAAATAAAGGATGCAATTATACTTTCATACCGACAACTCAAATCTCAATATCGTATTCCCACCTTTTTTTCAAGTTTATGACCTACATCTCATTTACATATCAAATGCAATTCATTATTTGTTCGTCCCTCTTTTACCTTAAGTCAAGTCATTGCACCTTTAATGCTTCCCACCAGCGTTTGCTTCTTTTTCAATGCTTGCCATTCTTTTCGCCATATTTTAACCTACATTCCTTCGCCTGAATATCATCTATTGTTGGGGTAATTAAAAAATCTATTATTTTACTAAATTAAGGGCAACGAACAATCTCAAACTTCTTTTGATCAAGGAACCTTGAATAATGACTATAATGAGTTATAATGAATTTCCCGCTTTTCCAACTCATTTCACAACAAACACCAAGTTTCCCTTCATTTCTACATCGTCCACAATTACCATTCCCTTCTGAATACTTACATGTGCATTTAGAGCACAGCCCGAAATACCTACTGATTATTCCAAGTAAGTTAGCAAGGTAAAGAAGAATTCTATCTGAAATTAATTTTTTTATAATCTTTATTTATCTATATTCTTGAATTACAGGAAATGGCTTCTGTTGCTATCTCTTATTTACAGTAAAAGTGTTTATTGATCATATTTCCACTCTCTCACACCTGGAGCTAGAATCATTTATCCAGAAAAGGGAAAATGTTCATAGGAAATATATCCAGAAAAGAGAAAGTTCGGGATAAGGAATTCTGTAACATTAGATCGAGAGGAATACCGATTATAATACAGAGAAAATCAGACCATTAAGAACAGAAAGGAATTGATAGAAGACCCATATACATACATAAACATACATACGCAAAGCTAAAAACTATCTTTGAATAAGAAAATAAAAATTAGCCACTGAAAACCAAATCAGACGATTGTTTTCAGGAAAAACTCTTGTGAATGTTCAAGTTCTTCAGCTGAATCAAACATTACCATCTTTAATCTCTGGGAAATTCAATTAAAATAATGTAAATGCAAGATATAAAAATGCAAATATCACGAGGAGCCAATAAGAAAATAGTGCAAACATTCTTTGTTTGGGACTTGAAAATATCTGCTCCGTGATTTTTTTCCTAGGAAAATCATTCGCCCCCCCAAAAAAAAAATCTATAGTTAACAAAGCTATATTGCTTTACGAGTTAGCAAAGTAATTAGCAGGTACAGGTACAAAGGAACATATACAACAAAAGAAGGTAAAGAAAAAATTTTATCGAATCGTTAATTATCCTAAAAATACAAGAAGGTCATTCATATTTTATTCCTTATTCGTTTTAAGTTGTAACTTCATTCTATCAATACCTTTCGCTGCCTGGTTGTTGTTTTTTTTTCTCTGTATTCTAATACATGTTCTCAGCGAAACAATGTTACACATGAATTTATTCCGAAGTTTCTCTTGTCTGGATATATTTCTTATAAAGTCGTATCCTTTTTCTGAATAATAAATTATACCTCTAGGTGTGAGGCAGTGAACATATGTTCAGTAGAGAATATTCTTACTGGAAATAAGAAACTGAAGCTATTCCCAGTAATGCAAGAATGTAGCTAAAGAAAAACTACAGGAAATGAATTTCAGATGCTATTTTCTTGTGCTATAAATGCAAATTTAAGCATTCAGGAGGAAATGTTAATTTCGGACCATATAGAATATTCACGCTACTGGCAAATTAAGGACTACATCTGCAGCATGAGAATGTATGAAATATTTACATGATTAAAAACATTAACAAGAGTGGTGTCTTGAGTATAAACGCTATAGATATAATGTAAATTGTTCTTGTGACGGACTAAGTTGTGAGTCAAAGGCGAGATAAATGCAACTGAGTAACTTTATTGCAGATACATCGAGTATATATACACACTAGGTCCGGTAAGAAGGTCACAAAATAAAAACATGCTATTTCTTGTCAATCCAGGAACCAGTTCTGTTATCAGTTAACAATGAAGTAGGCAGACAGGTTAATACAAGTTGCTGTCAGTAGGAGGGGACAGAGAAGATACAAAGGATGATATATACAAAAAAGATAAATGTCGTTACAATGTACGATCATGTAACACATGTGTGGTACATGGCTCCCCCTAAAAATGACATACTATACATGTTAAATAGGGCGCCCGGATCTAGAGAGGCAAACTGTAGGCGGGTCATCTGGCAGGAGATAAGCAGGTTTTAGGCGATCAATGGAGACCCAGTCTTCTTTGCCACGAATGTTTAGCAGGAATGTTTTCGGATTGCGTCAGATGACAAGGAAAGGGCCCGTGTAAGGGGGTGTTAGCGGTGGCTTGCTAGTGTTGTTGCGTAAGAAGATGTGTGGTGCAGAGTGCAAGTCTGTTGGTATGAGATGCTTCGCTGGGGGCTTGTAAGTCTGGCGGTATGGAGTAAATTTTCCCAAAGCGCTGGAGATCGGAGGAGGAGGTTGCAAAACGAAAAAATTCGGCAGGGACGACCAATGGGTTGCCATACACCATTTTCGCTGCCAAGACGTCGAGGACATCTTTAGGGGTGGTCTTTAGTCCCAGGAGGACCTAGGGAATCTGAGTAAACCAGTTGGAGTCCTTGCAGCGGGACATCAAAAGCTGCTTTGAGGGTGCGATGAAAACGTTCAACCATTCCATTGCTAGCTAGGTTGTAGGCAGTTATCCGATGTAGAATGATGCCCAGGAGATTTGCTAATGATGTCCACAATTGAGAGGTGAAAGTGGTACCCCTGTCAGAAGTAATATGCTCAGGGATACTAAATCTTGCTATCCATCCTGCGAATTAGGCAGATGTACATGAGGCAGACGTTGCAGCTTCCATGGGAATGGCTTATGGCCAACGAGTGGAACGGTCAATGATGGTAAACAGGTAATGATGTCCATGTGATGTGGGCAGGGGGACTACAACGTCGAAGTTAATGTAGGCGAAACGACGCAGAGGTTGAAGAAAGGTGCACACTCCCTAATCTGTGAGTCAATGTGCTTTGGAAGTTTGGCAAGAAGTACAGATGCGGACCCAATCCTTACCATCCTTACTAATGCCGTGCCAAATGAACTTCGTCTTCAGCAACTGAGCAGTAAAACGGCGCGAGTGATGTGAAAGGCCACAAAAGAAATCAAACCCCTGTTAGCGCATGGGAGCAGGAATCCAAGGTTGCGGTCTACCAGTACTGACGTCCCAGAGGAGGGTGGTGTTGGAGTTGTCGAGGGAGAGAAGTCGTCCCAACAAAGGGATGTGCAGGATGTCCTACATGCTTGATACTCTGGATCCTGTCGTTGGGATTCAGCCAAGGCATTGTAATCCAATCCCAGCTGATTGGCGGCCAACATGTTTCTTGACAGGGCATCGACAAAAGGATTCATTTTCCCAGGGACGAGTTGAAGGGTGCAATTGTAGTCAGCTACAGTGGAGAGATGTCGGCGTTGACGGGCAGACATGGCATTATACTGTCGAGTGAAGGCGTGCACCAGAGGCATGTGATGTGTGCTAACGATGAAGGGCATACTTTCTAAGAAATGGCGAAAGTGACGTACAGCCAAGTGCACCACCAGCAATTCGTGATCGAAAGTATAATACCCCGATTCTGCCTTGGACAGTTTTCTGCTGAAGAAGGCCAATGGGTAGGGCAAGGCGTTGACCACCTGTTCGAGTATTGCACCAACAGCGACGTTGTTGGCATCGGTGGAGAGAAGGAGAGTTGCATGTGGGACGGGAAAAGTGAGAGCAGTAGCGGTTTATAAGGCATTCTTTGCGTTGCAGAAGGCCACTTCTTGAAGGGGACACCACTCCAGGTCATTTGGCTTGCCCTTGAGCAAGTGTGGTGGCAATGGTTATCAGAAAACAGTGATAATAGTTGATTATGCCCAAGAATTCCTGCAGTGCTTTGACGGTCAAGGGCAAGTTCTAAACTGCTGCTACCTTCTCAGGGAGGGGATGGTCTCCTTCAGGAGTGATGTGGTGCCCTAAGAACAACACTTCATTGGTGCCAAAGGTAATCTTGTCGTACTGGACTATAAGACTGTTTTGTTTTATGCGGTTGAGCACGATGTGCAGGTGATAGAGGTATACCTCTTTTGAAGAAGAGAACAAAAGTATTTCGTCAACGTAACATACTCAGAAGGGGAGGTCTCCTAAGATGCCATCCATGAGACGTTGAAAAGTGGTTCCAGCATTACGAAGGCCAAAACCGGAATAATTGAAGGTGTATGTACCGAGGGGAGTAGTGATGGCAGTTTTTGGAATGTCTTTTAAGTTCATAGGCACCTGATAATACCTCTTCAGGAGGTCGAGCGTGGAGAAAACCTTCGCTTTGTACAGGTAGGAGGTCACATCAGTGATGTTTGGGAGGGAGTAGTGATTCGGTTCTGTTTTCATGTTCAGGCACCTGTAATCCCCACACGGACGGAGGGAGCCGTCTTTCTTCAGGACGATGTGTAAGGTTAACGACCATGGGCTGGAGGCCTTTTGACAAAGGCCAATTTATTCCATTTCAGCGAATGTCTGTTTGGCGGCTGCCAATTGATCCGGTACCAGATGTCTGAATTTGGCGAAGACTGGCGGTCACGTCGTCTTGATTTGGTGAGCCAGGGCCGTTTGGTGAAGTTCTTGACGGAAAACTTCTGGGTACTACCTGAGGAGGTGGGCGTAGGCATCCATGGGCGAGCTGATGTGGAAAGCGAGGTTGGAGGGGGTGGGTTAAAGAGGTGTCGACAAGAACGAGTTTGCGTTGACCAATCGTCGGTGGGCCACATCGACAAGGTTGAATGAGAGGAAATTTGCACCGAGGATAGGCAATGTGACATCAGCAACAAGAAACTTCCAATTAAATTTGTCGTTTCCAAACGATAATATAAGGTTCTCGTAACCGTAAGTAGGTATCGCAGAGATGTTGGCAGCTACCAGGTGGACGTCGGCAGACTTAGATAGAGTACTGTACGTCGTGTCCTGAAGTGTTCCCTTGGCAAAAGAGAATGGCAAGCTCCCGTGTCTACTAAAAATCGTACACCCTGTTCTGCATCATGTAAAAAGAAAAGATTAGAAACACGGGAGGCCACTGCCATGAGTGATGGCCTACTTACATGTTTTTTGGCCACTGACAGTCCTTGGCACATTTCTTCGCAGCAGCCCCGAATCTGGAGTGGTAGTAGCAAAACTGCGGCCGATGGGTTGTAGAAGTTATTGGTTGGGGTGCGAGCGAGTGGTGGGTGATGGGTGGCTTTGTCGCCGCTCCAGCACGTCACGGAGTGGCAGTGTGTGTCCTACGGTATTCACGTCAGCTTTGGTTGACGTTGAATAGGTGTCCTCTTCGTAGGAAGTGGAGGCGTTGATAGAGGTCTTGAAGGTCGGGAAGTGGCTATCCATAAGTGCGTCTGCTTTGGTCCTCAAGTCCATTTTGGGTAAACTATCGACATTGGGTATGGCAGCCCGTACAGGTTCAAATAAACGGCGTACCCAAAGGGCGCAAAGTATGTTCACCTCACGAGGAGAGCCGTCTGCGGCAGGTTGCAGGCGAGCAATACTGGTCATTTCCCTGAGAGCGTGCTAAGCCCTTTGGTCCCCCAACGGTTGTTGAGAGAGCTGAAAAAGCTTTGCTATATGGGCGGCTGGCGACGGCGAGCACTGCTGCAAAATGTATGTTTAGAGGGCGCCATATGCTATGGGGGTGTCTCCTTGTTCATAAAGCCAGTCAGAGATTTCCGGGAAGGTGTCCTCGGGTATCGCCGTGAGAACATGATCTGCTTTGGTTGTTAAGCGAGTTACGCCCTTGATGCGGAATTGGACTTCTGTACGCTGAAACCAAGCTAGCGCCTATCCACTAGCGAACGACGAAAGTTTGAATGGGGCAGCGCCAACTTCCGACGAGTCCGCCATAGTAACAGTGAGGGGGGGAGGGCGGGTGGAGCGAGTCGACCTCCGGGGTCACCAATGCGATGGGCCGAGAGTAGGTTGTGAGTCAAAGGCAAGATGAATGCAACTGAATAACTTTACTGCAGACACATCGAGTATATATAATCACTAGGTCCCTGTAAGGTCACAAAATATATACAAAGATTAAAATATACAAAAAAGAGAAATGTCGTTACTATGTACGATCGTATTAGATATTAGCATATGTTGTATGTTTATTATTATCATAATTACCAATATTGGTGATGATAGGATTGGAATAAGGTTAAACTCCATGGAGGGATCTTCTGCGAACCTGCATGATTCATCTTATCAGTCTGGCAAAAAGTCTTAAGACTTGTAACAAAAGGAATCTTAGTAAATGGCAGGAATGTTGACTACGTAATAACCATAAGGTAATGTTTATCAGTTATTTTAGACTAAAAATTTAAAAAGATAAGACTCAGCGAAAATATTGTCAAAAGTTTGTTCTATATCCTCACTCTGTCAATTCATTTATAATTATTTATTACAGAGAATTATTAATTTTCTTTTTTTTCAAAATAGCTATCATGAGTCATTTATAAGAGACTATTGCTTTTGTTCCCCAAGTGAAACTAATTGTTTTGAGAAGTAACTTATCAAAACTACATAACAGTCGTAAGAGGATTATCCGTTTACCCATTATTCAATGAGAGGCTTCATGGCAAACGTATTTAGTGCATTACCGGCGATTGTTATTTCACTCTACAGCAACGAAACTGATTTTAATTTCCCAGTTCGTGATTTTGAAAAGCCCTCTGACTGTCTGTCTGTGTCTGTCTGTCTGTGTCTGTCTGTCTGTGTCTGTCTGTCTGTCATTCTGTCTGTCTGTCTGATCATGTGAAGCTTTTCGTTTTAAGAAATTTGATTTAAATGTCAATGCAAACGTACGGTACATTATGAACAAAATTATATCCGTTCAAACTTTGAATTAGCATTATAAACGGACAAACATGGGCTTAAAAATAACCTCCTCCCAACGTCGTTAGCGGAGGTAATAAAGGGGAGTCAAGCATGAATAAAAATTGCAACGGATATTTAACACATTAACAATGGAACGAAATAACCGATTGTTATTCACCACATATTAGCATAATTATCAAATTGTCTCATCTTTATCATATATCCATGTTATCTGTTCCACTCATCAAGCAGCAGATTTTCATTTTTATACAATTAAAAAAAAAATCTCCCTTACAGAAATACATTTACACATTAATATATACAGTATAATCTCGGCCTCTTATTAAAACTATGAACACATACATTAAAGAATAAAATCTCTCGCTTGCAGTAACATTATGCATACATATATTTATGTATAAAATCTCTCCCTTACAAAAACACAATGCATATGTACATTCATTTATAAAATATGTCGCAAAGAGTAACACTATGAATATAAGCATTCATGTATAAAATCACTTGCATACAGTAACAATATGCATATATAGATTCATTTATAAAATCAGTCGCCTACAGTAACAATATGCATTTATGCATTCACTCATAAAATCTCTCACTTACATTAAGAATATACATATACATATCCATATATAGAATCTCTCCCTTACAGTAACACTATGCATATATACATTCATGTATATTAACACCTGTATATCAAACACAAATTAGAATTTGCAAAAGTACGACCGAAATGAAATTCCCGAGGCCGGAGCCACTTCCATTAACATAGAATATGTTTGAGCTGATTTATTTGCACAGTGAACTCGATGTTGTAGCAAATGGAAAAAGATCTCTGGTGAAACAATCACGATCGGTTTTGATATCAGGAATCTGATTTAGTTTTGGATCATGGTTTTATTATTCAGAGAAACAGTATATTTGTTCTTATCTATCCTTAGCATTATATGGTATATATACATACTAATACATAATATGAATATGACACCTATCTATCTATTTATCTGTCTATCTATCTATCTACCTATCTATATATATACATATATATATATATATATATATATATATATATATATATATATATATATATATATATATATATATATATATAAATATATGTATATATATATATATATATATATATATATATATATATATATATATATATATATATATATATATACTGTATATATATACTGTATATATATATATATATATATATATATATATATATATATATATATATATATATATATAAATATATATATATATATATATATATATATATATATATATATATATATATGCCCCATTAAATCTCGACGAAGTCACTGGCAGCAGGGTGATGTATTGGGTTAAGGTGAGAGACAAGTTGTCTTTTCGACTTATACTCTTGATGCTTGGCAGATGATCTTACTAGAATTACTATGGTCTGACAGGGGTCACTCGCCTTAGTCAGATAGGCACTGCGAACCACAAGGAACTGGCTATCCTTTGATGAATTAGGCCAATGAATCCTCTACTGGATTTAGTCAGTCTACGGAAAGCAAAAATGGCAGAATGACTCCTAGTGCCTTTTGGTAGATTAGTATCTACTTCTTCCTTGTTTCGTATTAAGGGCGCAGACATATTATTCAAAGACTGCTCTCAGCTTAGTAGCCAAAGTGGATCTGTTACCCCCACCAACGGTGATGAAATGCTGACTTTGTTGTTTGGGGCTACCAAGAACTGCGGGAATTTCATCGTTGCCAACATTGCTTAGTCTCTCATCTGGGCACATTCCGTTGCTCATTTCCACCTGTTTGATGTTATACAGCAATGGCTAGTCAACACCAGATCTTACCCACCCATACCTTTATCCACTGGTACTTTGACCATAATCTCTACATCTGCCTGCCCACAGATGCCTACGCTCACCTCCTCACTTTATATCCAAGGTGTCACCAAGCACTTCATCTATCAACATATCAAGATGATGGGGCCCACATTGTTTAGAAGATTCAGTTATTTGGACACCAGACCAGTTGACAGCAGAATGGCCATGTAATCATGTATGGCAAATGTACTTTTGTTGCCAAGGAAGTGGTATTTTTGGGTCATTACATCACTCCTGAAGTATCAGCAGAACTCTAAGTGTGCCCCTTTCATAAGGATGATTTCTTCAACCCTATCAGCTGCTACTGCTCTCACCTTTCCCATGACAATTGCACTCATATTGCTGTAAGGGAGTTACTCTAACAAATGAACAATTCATTGCTCTGCTCATTGGACTTCTTCATTAGAAAACTTTCAAAGGCACAATCCAGTTACTCATGCCTTCTGCAGTAAAGTATTACAAGTTTATTTGCCTGTCCGTCACTTTTGTCACCTCTCAGAGAGTACCTCCTCTGTCATTCACATAGACCACATGCCCCCAGTGCACGCCTTTACTCGACAGTCAGACACCTGCCCCACCCATCAACACTGACATCTATCTGCCATTTCTGTGTACAACTGTACCATTCAATACATCCCTGGTAAACTGAATCCCATCGCTGACATCCTTTCTAGAAACATGCTTGCTGCCACCCACCTAGCATGGGAAGACATCACCCTCGATGACTCCAACGCCACCCTCCTCTATGACGTTGGTACTTGTAGGCCAAGCCTGTGGATACCAGCCTCCGTGTGCAAACTTGTTTCAATTGATCCATGACCACTCCAACTTTTATACTGGTCTATGGCACAGGTACTGGATTCGAAGTGCATATGGCATTTCTTTGCTAAAGAGGCCAAGGATTGGGTCCTGGGATGTATTTCTTGTCAATCTTTCAAAGTACATCTACATATTTTGGTGTCGTCACTTTTTATCAACCTCGGCGTTGATTTTCTCACGTTCACGTTGACGTGCTTGGCGGTTCCCCTTACCCACGTCATAGACACATTTTCCTTTCAGTCATAAATCATTCCTCTCTGTAGCCTGAAGCCATGCCCATGCAAGATCCAACATCTGCCTTATGTAGCGCTGGCTTAGTTTCCTCATGGATAGCAAGATTCAACATCCAAGAGCACATTACTTGCAAGACACAACTTATGACCCGATTCCTTTCCACCCATTGCACATCGAAAGCTTTCTCCCTCAGCGTTGTGAATAAAGAGGATTAAATCACCATTGGCCACCTAAAACCAACGAATCTACTACAAGATGACCCACCAACAGTACGTCTCAAGGACAGGTCTTCCTCTTTCGTATGTATGTTTGCTTCGGTGGTTGGGGGAACTATGTAATGAACGTGCACCAAGTAACGCACGTACAACTTCTACACTGTAAATAGGCATCAGACTTCAAGCCAAAAAGCCGTTGAATGCAACTCGCTAATGGAACTATTATCCTTCCGTTATCACATTGCATATTTTTATGCTAATGTCAACATTATTGACAAAATCCGATGAATCTAAATATGAGATTGTTACCCTTTTATGACCTCTTGTGGGTCTATAGATACCTGTATTGACTTAAAGTTAGTTGTTCGGAAGCTGTCTTTGTAATAATTACTCCTATACTGCCATCACAGTAGTAAGATTACCGGGTTCACACCTCTTTTCTTGGTGTAAGCAGACGGCATGAGGAAGATAAATCGAGAGAGAGAGAGAGAGAGAGAGAGAGAGAGAGAGAGAGAGAGAGAGAGAGAGAGAGAGAGAGAGAGAGAGAGAGAGAGAGAGAGAGAGAGTACTGCAAATAGAATTAGCTGTATCTGTACAACTGAACTTTTGCTAATCAATCCTAGTGGAGACTAATAATTGCGTTTGGAAATGAGTTATCATTATGAATGCAAATTTACGTTGTAATTGCTATACTTGAATAATACTTTCTGTAGTTGACATTTGTGAAATTAACATAGAAATACTCAATTTATTACCGCACGTTTTGAAATTACTTATTTCCACTTCTATCCAAGTTGATATATGATAAGGTTGAATGTCTTTGCCCAGCAAACTGAATTATGGTCTTAATGGCATCTAGTTTTCATTTTCTGCTTTTTTTTTAATATTTACCGTGTATATTTTAGCACTCAAGAGGAAACAATTTGCCTTAGAATTCTTATGTATTTAAACTAATTGAATAACAAAGATTTCTATTTCGTGGTAATTTCAATTTTAACTGTTCCATAGGGCATTGTTTGTAAATATTATTAGCAGTTTTATATTATGCTAGGTATTTTTAAGTAAACGATGTTCTCATATCACCAAAAGAGAATAACTATTATATCCTTAATCATTCAGCTTCCTATGTTTATAAGACTAGTTTTTACTCTTTTATATTTCATTAAACTTCAAACTGGCTCAAAAATATTTAACCGAGAATGTTTGAATCAAGGAACCTTTTTTTTTATTATAACTTAAATTCATGCTGAAAAGTTAATCAAGGACTTCAGTACCTTAAGTTGTAAAGCATGATTTTTCACCTATTCCTTTTCCCAATATTATATAAGTTCAAGCGCTTTTTATATTAGTTCCGGGTTAAAATTATATGAATGGGCATATGTGAAGACTTGCAGACTCTTCAGCATGCTATAATCTTTTCAAAAATGCATTTTTATTAATCTTAACAAGTATCATCCCCTTAAACAGTCAAACTTTATGTAAATATAAAATTTCTATGTACATGGAAAGTGTATAATAGATTATGAAAAAGAGCTCATATGAGAATGGTTTCCAAATTATTATTATTATTATTATTATTATTATTATTATTATTATTATTTTTTTTTTTTTTTTTTTATTTCTATTGTTATTGTTATTGTTATTACTAGCTAAGCTACAACACTTGTTGGAAAAGCAAGATGCTATAAGCCCAAGAGCTCCAACAGGGAAAAATAGCCCTGTGGGGAAAGGAAAACGATTTAAGAAGTAATGAAAGATTAGAATAAAATATTCTAAAGAAATTAACAACATTAAAACAGATATTTGTTATACAAACTATAAAAGAACTTACAGTATGTAAGCCGGTTCAACATAAAAACATTTGCTGAGAGTTTGAACTTTTGAACTTCTGATTCAACTACCCGATTAGGAAGCTCATTCTACGACTTGGACATAGCTGGAATAAAACTTCCAGAGTTCTGTATAGTATTAAGCCTCATGATGGAGAATTCCTGACTATTATAATTAGAAAAAATAGGAATTCTTCTACAATTATTTAGATCTATTGCTTGCTGAAATTTTAAGCTTGCGTGAAAGTTTAAAGAATTTAAAATTTCAATTACAAGGGCTTTTGAGAAACATAAATTATACTTTTTCTACTCCATTATCTTGGGTACCCATACCATTTCCATTCGCATTTCTTTGCCGCCCCAAAAATTGGTATTAAAGAGGATATATTTCTCTATATAATTTTTATTAATTAACTTAAAAGAAACAAACAAAAAGACAAACAAGAAGTATTGTATAATAA
>NC_090735.1:29018950-29053950 GCF_036898095.1 Palaemon carinicauda | reverse complement strand
AACAATTCACATTAGTGGGTGGAGGAATGCGTATCTTCTTGACAATTTACATTAGTGTGTGGAGGAAGGTGTATCTTCTTAACAATTCACATTGGTGCGTGGAGGAATACGTATCTTCTTAACAATTTACATTAGAGTGTGGAGGAAGGCGTATCTTCTTAACAATTCACATTAGTGCGTGGAGGAATGCGTATCTTCTTAACAATTCACATTAGTGCGTGGAGGAATGCGTATCTTCTTAACAATTTACATTAGTGCGTGGAGGAATGCGTATCTTCTTGACAATTTACATTAGTGTGTGGAGGAAGGTGTATCTTCTTAACAATTCACATTGGTGCGTGGAGGAAGGCGTATCTATCTTAACAATTCACATTAGAGAGTGGAGGAAGGCGTATCTTCTTAACAATTCACATTAGTGCGTGGAGGAATGTGTATCTTCTTAACAATTTACATTAGTGTGTGGAGGAATGCGTAAAGTAGGCAAGATATTGTGCAATGTCTAGCTTTATTTTTTAATGAGATTCAACAAGGGTTGGCGACTGTTGAAATCATTCGCGTCCTATTTCTAAAATATTCTGAGCAAATCCTCTCCTAATGGAAACGATAAGAACATATATTTGGCCTTTGTTGCAGCATAATTTTTTGAGTGGGGATCCCTTAATGGACGTGGTGCTTAGTCCTTCTTCCTTTCACTCTTAACTTACAGTCCCTCCACTCCCTCACCTAGCCTGGATCACATTTTATTCACGAGTCGTTTTTAAAATATATTGTAACAGTTTTATCATCCTTTTCATATAATTATCCCAAGTACTTAATTTCCTTCATCTATGAAGTAATATATTTATACTTACACACACACATACCACAACACACACACACACACACACATATATATATATATATATATATATATATATATATATATATATATATATATATAACATATACATATACATATACATATACATATACACACACATACATATATATATATATATATATATATATATATATATATATATATATATATATATATATATATGAAAATACCTCGTTTGTTAATTATCGCATTGGTTTAATTTTCAGAACTAAAGACATTGCTAATTCATTTGTTTTTGCATGAACTTGCGTGGTCGCGCACACCAAAATATTATTAAAAAAATAGACTAAATAGTGTCATTTACCTTACTCCTTTATATATTTTGGTGATGTTTTCTCAAGATGCCTTTCTTCTGTTGTTTGCTGGGTCATTTATCAATAGTTGTCCTCTTTTTCTCGACATTTGCTGGTTTGTTTAATCCATCAGGATCCACGAAAGTTCATTTCTCTTCTCGTCACCCTTGACATCATAAATGGACCTGAAATTGAAAATGATAGCATTTTTTTTTAATGATTACAAATAATATCATAAGAATGGATTCAGTGATTTTTAATTCTTATCAAATTTTGGAAGTAAGTTCGGTTTTAATAATATAAGATTGTTTTGATTTAATTGTATTAATTTTAGTATTTTTTAATTTCGTTTTTGAGGTATATTGGGGAATCAGTAGTAACCCAGATATCTGGAAAAACTATTAATCTATTACTAAAAAGCTTCTTGTCAATGTTATAGTGTTTTGTTAATCATAACTGAAAGAAAAACTATCATAGGGCAGAAAAATTACACTGTTCAAAAACTTATTGCTAGAGTGCTTCAACAATGCATCGCCTTCTTGCATTATTGATAGCATAATCCTGTGTTCTGTTAATAAACAAATTAACATAATTAACTGTCTTTCTATAAAAAATCATAAAAAATTATTGAGAGAGAGAGAGAGAGAGTGAGAGAGAGAGAGAGAGAGAGAGAGAGAGAGAGATTTATGAACTTGAAATAACTATAATAAATCATTACGCCTACAGATAATAACAGAGAGAGAGAGAGAGAGAGAGAGAGGAGAGAGAGAGAGAGAGAGAGAGAGAGAGAGAGAGAGAGAGAGAGAGAGAGAAATATTTGTATAAACTTAAAAAATCATAAAAAAATGATTACGCCTAGATGCAATGAGAGAGAGAGAGAGAGAGAGAGAGAGAGAGAGGAGAGAGAGAGAGAGAGAGAGAGAGAGAGAGAGAGAGGTGGGGGGACCCTTTTGGAGGGGCGGGCCCCTTATGCTTACGATTATCGCAGACTGTCATCTTTTAAAGATGGTCATAAGGTCGCTGCTTGGTGGGATGGAAAAACTTTCTGGTAGATTTCCCATGAGTCCAGGTGTCAATGATATATCATAAGAAGGCGAAGTTTTGAAGATAAATTGAAAACGCTACATTTCTGCATAAAGAAGGAAGTGTTTGTGGTGATGTAAAGCTGGTTATACGCAAGACATGGTGAACATCGAGGTGTAATAAAGGCTAATGCTTTTTATGATGTAATTCAAGTTTATGGATTTTAGTAAATACAACCAGATGCCAGTCATGGTTTGTGGTAAATATCGTCGAAGTCAAAATAGAATATAATGAAACTAGATGCAAATGTTTTCTAAAATCTTTAAACTTTTGACAACACCTTATATCAGCAATCAATTTCTATAAAGAGTGAGTTTAATGTACGATTCTTATTCAAGTAGAAAATTATATGTATATTCATATGTGTTTCAGAAATTTTCTATGGAACGTTGGGACACCAAAGTAGTTGATTATGCTCAAAACGTTTTTCTTAAAGCTTATCCTCTTTGAGATATTCCATGCTAATTAGGATAATGATGCTGGTTCCATAAATATGTTAGATATTCGTTTCTTACAGATACGCAAGATGCGTAGTAAAAACCTTTTTCGTATACAGAAGTTCTGTTCATCTGCAAGAATATCTAAAAGAGCCATAAAAAAGGGATTTACCTTTAATAGTTGCATTTAAGACTATGCTTAAAATAAGCCTTTCTTGAAGCAGAAGCTCTTAGACCTACTGAATATAGGGGTAAGAAACTACTTCGTCAATCATCCATATATACAGCAATTACACTAATAGCTGTTAAGGTGAAACCCGATGCCCTTAGGCAAGATTTCTATGCTGAAACAAGTCAAGAAATCAAACATAATGTAAGGAATTTCTTTGGTAATATTGGAAGAAGAAAGAAAAGTATTTTCAACAACTCATGTGGAGAAACTTACGATTGTCCAATTGATCCCAGAAATTAATTGAAACATCAAATGCTCAGCAGAACTACAAAATTTAAGACTTCACAACTACTCCAGTATTTGAGGAACACCGATCATAGAGTAACGAGGCTCTAAACAACGTACTCATTAACATCATTCGCAAAAAATAACAGGAAGGCAGATTAACCTTACTTTCCCAGTTATCGATGAATTAATTGGTGAAACAGGTAGAAAAGACTGCAAAGTTGCCCTTAGAATCGTAATTAAATCCCATTAGGAAGTTACTAAGGATCTTAGATATTGAGAAAATAAATCAGCAGTATATGTCAGCCTCAAGAGAGAAAAATAGTGTGACAGAAGGACTAAGTCAAAAATTTCGCTACAGAGTTCCTAGGATTAAAGAAAAACCTATCAGAGACTAAATCAAAAGTGCAGGGTATGGACTAAAAAGGTTTTTTTCGCAACCAAAAAATCTTGATATGGATTTTTTGAGTGTTTTTAACCATAAAATTTTTATCGTGTTTTAAATTCCCTCTATGAAGAATTGACCCTATCATCCATTCTAGTACTTCTTGCTAATATATATCCTGCAATCCGTCAGACATGTCTCTGATCAACTCATTTAGATGTATTCAATGCACCTTGAGGTCATCGTCTTTGGTTGGGAAGAGAGGCATAAATTCGAGGCAAGTACTTTGTTTGCCTGTGTGTGTGAGAGAGAGAGAGAGAGAGAGAGAGAGAGAGAGAGAGAGAGAGAGAGAGAGAGAGAGGAGAGAGAGAGAGAGAGAGAGGAGAGAGAGAGAGAGAGAGAGAGAGAGAGAGAGAGATAGAGAGAGAGAGTTTTCTGCCTCTAATGAATGGTCTAAATAGGGTTAACGAAGTTTATTACCGTGAATTTATAAAGATATCCGAAAAAAAGGGTGCATAACTACTTCCATGCCAATAACTCAATGGATCTAAATATCGTATTCCTACATTTTTTTTTTATTTATGACTTATATATCATTTACACTAAATGCCATCCATTATTTGTTTGTCCGTCTTTTACCTTAGGAGTCATTGCACCTTTAATGGCTCCTACCAGCGACCAGCGTTTTGCCTCTTTTTCAATACTTGCCTTTCATCTATTTTAACCTACATCCCTTCGCCTGAGTATCATCTACTGTTATGGTTATTAATAATTCTTTTTTTTTTCTTTTAATAAATTAAGGGGCACCATGAACCAGTAAATCATTGTTTCTGAACTATACTGAGATATAATGAGAAGTATTCATGTTTTTATTTCTGCATTTCCAAGCCATTTCACAATACATACCAATTTTCCCTTCAGTTGCCCAGCCGCCCAAATACTTGCATTTACATTTAAAGCACAACTAATGCTTATTGCTCTGAAGTCAGCAAGGTAAGGAAAAATTGTATATGAAACTGATTTTCTATAATTATCATCTGTCTATTTCTTGAATTACAGGAAAAGGGTTGTGTGGCTATCTCTTGTGTTCTCTGCTGAACATATTTCCACTGTCTCACACCTAAAGCTAGAATCAATCATTCAGAAAAGGGAAACGACTTTATAACAAATATGTCCAGAAAAGAGATAGTTCGGAATAAGGTATTATGTAACATTAAATCGAGAAGAATACTGATTAGAGCACAGAAAAAAAAATCAAACCATGTAAGAACCAAAAGGAATTAATAAAAGACACATATACATACAGGTAAGAAGAGAAATGAATGAATAGAGCTCCCATGTATCGACACAAACACGCACACACAAAGTTAAAAACTATTTTTGAATAGGAAAATAAAAATAACCCTGTGAAAACAGAATCAGAGGATTGTTTCCAGGAATAATTTCTTGCGAATGTTCAAGTTCTTCAGCTTAGTCAAACATTACCCATCTTTAATCTCTGGGAAATTCAATTAAAATAAATGTAAATACAAGATATAAAAACTGCACATGAAGCGCTGGGCAAATATTATGAGGAGCGAAGAAGGAAATAGTTCAAATAGTCTTTTGTTTGGGACATGGATTCTGCTCCCAGATTTTTTTTATTAGAATAATTCGGCAAATTAATTAAATCGATAGTTAATAACGCAATACTGCTTTACGAGTAAGCAAAACAAATAGCAGTGTGACGGCGCCGAGTAAGGGTGTGAACTAAAAGGCAGATTGGAAACGACTGAGTTATATTATTGTGGAACACTCTCCTTGTATACAAAACCTCAAGGCAACAGGACATAAGTTCACAAGACAGACAATATTACAGAGGAAAAACCAGACATGAATTTTCATGTTCGTATTAGTGCGAGGGAAGAGCGAAGATACAAGCATAATATATACAAAAGGAAGTATGTACAATTGTGTGAAACACGGTTGGTACATGGCTCCCCCCCTAAAAATGACATACTGTACATGTTAAATAGGGCGCCCTGATCTAGAGAGGCGAACTGTAGGTGGGTCATCTGGCAGAAGATAAGCAGGTTTTAGACGATCAATGGAGACCCAGTCTTCTTTGCCCCGAATGTTTAGGAGGAATGCTTTCGGACTGCGTCGGATCACAAGGAAAGGGCCCGTGTAAGGTGGCGTTAGTGGTGGCTTGCTGGTGTCGTTGCGCATGAAGACATGCGTTGCAGAGTGCAAGTCCGTTGGTATGTGATGCTTCGCTGGGGGATTGTAAGTCTGGCGGCACGGAGTAAATTTTTCCACGATGTGACGTATGCGCTGGAGATCGGAGGAGGAGGTTGTAGAAGGAAAAATTCGGCAGGGACGACCAACGGGGTCGCCATACACCATTTCGGCTGCCGAGATGTCGGAGGGCATCTTAGGAGTGGTCCTTAGTCCAAGGAGGACCCAGGGAGGCTGAGTAAACCAGTTGCAATCCTTGCAGGCGGGACAACAAAGCTGCTTTGGAGGGTTGCCGATGAAAACGTTCAACCATTCCATTGGCAGCGGGGTTTGTAGGCCGTTGTCTGATGTAGGGTGATACCCAGGAGATTCGCTAATGACGTCCATAATTGAGAGGTGAAAGTGGTTCCCCTGTTAGAAGTAATATGCTCAGGGATACCGAATCTTGAAATCCATCCAGAGAGTAAGGCAGATGTACATGAGGCGGACGTTGCAGTTTCCATGGGAATGGTTTCAGGCCAACGAGTGGAGCAGTTGATGACGGTAAACAGGTAACGATGTCCTTGTGATGTGGGTAGGGGGCCTACAACGTCGACATGAATGTGTGCGAAACAACGCTGAGGTTGAGGAAAGGTGCCCACTCCTGAATCCGTGTGTCGATGTACTTTGGAAGTTTGGCAAGAAGTACAGGCACGGACCCAATCCTTAGCATCCTTAGAAATGCCGTGCCAAATGAACTTTGCCTTTAGAAGCTGTGCAGTAGAACGGCACGAGGGATGTGAAAGGCCGTGGATGAAATCAAACACCTGTCTGCGCACGGGAGCAGGAATCCAAGGTCGCGGTCTACCAGTACTGACGTCACAGAGGAGGGTGGTGTTAAGAGTCTTCGAGGGGAAAATCCTCCCAACGGAGGGACGTGCAGGATGTCCTACAAGCTTGATACTCAGGATCCTGTCGTTGGGCTTCAGCCAGGGCGTTGTAATCCAATCCCAGTTGAACGGCAGCCAATGTGTTTCTTGACTGGGCATCGGCAACGTGATTCATTTTCCCAGGGACGTATTGGAGGGTGCAATTGTATTTAGCCACGGCGGAGAGATGTCGGCGTTGACGGGCGGACCAGGCGTCAGACTGTCGAGTGAAGGCGTGCACCAGAGGCATGTGGTCTGTGCGAATGACGAAGGGCGTACCTTCTAAGAAATGGCGAAAGTTACTGACAGCCAAGTGCACCGCCAGCAATTCTCGATCGAAGGTAGAATAACCCGATTCTGCCTTGGACAGTTTTCTGCTGAAGAAGGCCAATGGGCGGGGCGAGCCTTTGACCACCTGCTCGAGTACTGCACCAATAGCGACGTCGCTGGCATCGGTGGAGAGAAGGAGAGGGGCGTGTGGGATAGGAAAAGTGAGATCCGCAGCAGTTGATAGGGCCTTCTTTGCATTGCAGAAGGCTGCTTCTTGAAGGGGACCCCACTTCAGGTCCTTTGGCTTGCCCTTGAGGGAGGCGTAGAGGGGAGCAATAGTGGCGGCAATGGCTGGCAGAAAACGGTGATAATAGTTGATCATGCCCAAGAACTCCTGCAGAACTTTGACGGTCGAGGGCGCGGGGAAATTTTGAACGGCTGCTACCTTCTCAGGGAGGGGATGGACTCCTTCAGGAGTGATACGGTGCCCTAAGAACGACACTTCGTTGGCGCCAAAGGTACACTTGTCGTGCCGGACTACAAGGCCGTTTTGTTGCAGGCGGTCGAGCACGATGCGCGGGTGACGGAGGTGTTCCTCTTTTGAGGAGGAGAACACAAGTATGTCGTCCTTATAACATACACAGAAAGGGAGGTCCCCTAAGATGCCATCCATGAGACGTTGAAACGTTGCCCAGCATTACGAAGGCCAAAACAGGTGTAATTGAAGGTATATGTGCCAAACGGAGTGGTGATGGCGGTCTTGGGGATGTCTTCTGGGTTCATAGGCACCTGATAGTACCCCTTAAGGAGGTCGAGCGTAGAGAAAACCTTCGCTTTGTGCAGGTAGGAGGTTACATCGGCAATGTTTGGGAGGGGGTAGTGATCCGGTTCTGTTTGCATGTTCAGGCGCCTGTAATCCCCGCACGGACGGAGGGAGCCGTCTTTCTTCAGAACGATGTGTAAGGGTGATGACCATAGGCTGGAGGCCTTTTCGCAAAGGCCCATTTTCTCCATTTCATACATCTGAATTTTGCGAAGACAGGGGGTCCCGTCGTCTTGATATGGTGATAAATACCATGCTTGGCAGGAACCGTGGGCGTTTGGCGAAGTTCTGGACGGAAAACTTCCAGGTACAACGTGAGGAGGTGGGCGTAGGCATCCGTGGGTGCGTTGATGTGGAGAGCGAGGTTAGAGGGGGCGGGTTGAAGAGGTGTCGACAAGTACGAGTCTGCGTTGACCAATCGTCGGTGGGCGACATCGACCAGAAGGTAGAAATGAGAGAGGAAATCCGCACCGAGGATTGGCATTGTGACGTCAGCAACGAGTAACTTCCAATTGAATTTACCGTTTCCGAACGATAATGTGAGGTTCTCGTAACCGTAGGTGGGTATCGCAGATCTGTTGGCAGCTACCAAGCGGACGTCGGCAGATGTAGACAGACTACGTTGTGCCTTGAAGAGTTTCTTTGGCAAAAGAGAATGACAAGCACCCGTGTCTACCAAAAATCGCACGTCCGTTCCTGCATCCTGTAAAAAGAAAAGATTAGAAACATGGGAGGCCACCGCCACAAGCGATGGCCTACTTACACGTTTTTTGGCCATTGACAATCCTTGGCACATTTCTTCGCGGTTGCCCCGAATCTGAAGTGGTAGTAGCAAAACTGCGGCGGATGGGAGGTAGTAAGTGGCTGTAGAAGTTGTTCGTTGGGGCGCGAGCGATTGGTGGGTGGTGGGCGGCTTTGTAGCCTCTCCGGCACGTCACGGGGTAGGCGTGTATGTCCTACGGCATTCATGTCAGCTTCGGTTGACGTTGAATAGGCCTCCTCGTCGTCAGGGGTGGAGGCGTTGATGGAGGTCTTGAAGTGGCTGTCCATAAGAGCGTTGGCTTTGGTCATCAAGTCCTTTATGGGTAAACTATCGACATCGGTTATGGCAGCGCGTACAGGTTGATGTAAACGGCGTATCCAAAGGGCACGGAGTAGGTTCACCTCACGAGGAGAGCCGTCTGCGGCAGGTTGAAGGGGAGCGATACTGGTCATTTCCCTGAGGGCAAGCGAAGCCCTTTGGTCCCCCAACGGTTATTGCGAGAGCTGAAAAAGCTGTGCTATACGGGTGGCTGGCGACGGCGAGTACTGCTGCAGAAGGTATGATTTGAAGGCGTCATACGCTATTGGGGTGTCTCCTTGTTCACAAAGCCAGTCGGATATTTCTGGGAAGGTGTCCTCGGGTATCGCCGCGAGAACATAATCCGCTTTAGTGGTTGAGCGAGTCACGCCCCTGATACGAAAGTGGACTTCAGTGCGTTGAAACCAAGCAAACGCTTCTCCGCTGGCGAACGGTGAAAGTTTCAATGGGGCAGCCGCAGTGCCAACTGCTGGAGTAGAGTCCGCCTCCGTCATAGTACCAACAATGGAAGGGCGAGGGAGGTGGGGGTGGAAGGCAGTGGGAGCGAGTCGACTTCCGGGGTCACCAATGTGATGGCGCCGAGTAAGGGTGTGAACTCAAAGGCAGATTGGAAACGACCGAGTTATATTATTGTGGAACATTCTCCTTATATACAAAACCTCAAGGCAACAGGACATAACAAGTTCACAAGACAGACAATATTACATAGGAAAAACCAGACATGAATTTTCATGTTCGTTTTAGTGCGAGGGAAGAGCGAAGATACAAGCATAATATATACAAAAGGAATTATGTACAATTGTGTGAAACACGGTTGGTACAGCAGGTACAAAGGAATATATACAATAAAAGAAGGCAAATAGAAAATGTTATTGAAGAGTGGATTATTATAAAAAAAGATTTCACTTCATATGTTTTTCCTGTTTCAAGTTGTAACATTATTCTATCAATTCCTTTCTCTACTGATATAACCTTGTCTTTGTTTTTCCTCTGTATTCTAATAAAGGTTCCTCGCGAATTTATGATACACATTAGCTTATTCCGAACTTTCTCTTGTCTGGATATATTTCTTTCAAAGTTGTATCCCTTTTCTGAATAATAGATTATAGCTCTAGGCGTGAGACAGTGGAAGTATATTCAGTGGAGAATATTCTTACTGGAATTGGAGATCGCAACAGAAACCATTTCCAGTAATTCAAGATATAGCTGAATAAGAACTACAGGAAATGAATTCCAGACGCAATCTTTCTTGACCTTGGTAACTTTAGGAATGAGTAGCTATTGTGGCTTGTGCTAAAAATGCAAATGTAAGCATTCAGGAGGAAATAGTAATTTCGGACGATTTTGAATATTCGGGATTCTGGCAAACGAAGGGATGCATCTGCAGCGTGAGAATGTATGACTAATATTTACATGTATGAAACAATTACAAGAGTGGTGACATGAGTTTAAATGTTATAGATATAAATATTTTTACCCGGAAACACATTCACTGCGGTATTAGACACTAGCATATACTGCATGTTTATCATTATCATTATCATAATTGTCAATATTATAATTGATAGTATTGGAAAAAGGTTAAAACCCATGAAGGCATCGTCTAAGAACCTGGACGATTCGCCTTATCAGTCTGTATTAGGCCTCTTATCAAACTGAATCTTAGTAAGTGACAGAAATGTTGACTACGTAATAACTCATTGGGTAATGTTTATGACTTTACGAGTTATTTTGGACTAAGGTTTTAGACAGATATATCAACGAAACGATTGCCGAAAGTCTTTTATATTTTCACTCTTTCAATATATTTCTACTTATACCATTACGGCGAATTATAAATTTTTCGTTTTTAAACTAGATATTAAGAGTTCTTTATAAGGCTATTGCTTTCATTTCCCCAGTGAAACTAACTATTTTGAAAGTATCTTATCAGGACCACTTAACAGTCGTAAGAGGATTATCTTTTTATCCATTATTGCACGAAAGGCTTCATGGCAAACGTATTTAGAGCATAATGGGTTCGCTAACAGCCATTACCGGCGATCGTGATTCACTCTAAAGCCACAAAACAGATTTTGATTTCCCAATTCGTGATTCTGAAAAGCTTTTAGGATGAATCTGTGCGTGTCTGACCATGTGAAAATTTTCATTTGGGAAAATTTCATATAAATGTTAATACAAACGTATTATGACAGCTGGCGAATTACATAAAATCTCTAGATACAAACTCACCTATTTATATCACATAAGTCTGTTGCACTTAAAAGTAATACCCTAGGTCTGAGATTATACGCAAATCCCCCACGGCAATATAATTTATATGAACACTGAGTATCCAAAGGTCTCTTACATTACACTCAAAACAGAACTGGGTGAGTACTTTATTTGAACTATTCAAAAACAACCTCTTACTTTGGTTCTTAGTCAGGGATTACGAGCAAATCACTGTAGGAAATATTGTTGATCGAAATAATACACGCTTTACAAAAATGCTTATATTCTATAAAAGGTTATAACACTGAAAGAATTAGCACCAGAAATAAATCACTCAAAATATTAAATCTGAAGTAAACCTTAAAATAACCCAAGAAAATATTTCTCTAAGAAGATTATACAATCACTGGTTTCAGTGGAAATTAAAACTTTAACACACTAATGATTAAACACTAGATGAAATTTACATAAATGTAACTGTTACACTTAAGTCTTTTGGTTCAGACGAGGTTTCTGAACAGTTGAGCAAAATAAATACACTTCAATGTTTAACCTAAATCTCACAGTGCCAGTTACAAAATCCATGTTAAAGTAGTTTAACACACTACATTTGATTTAACATCCAAAAACAAATTTCACCAACGTTTGAACAACACTATGCGCAATATATGATGAATAAAGAATTTATTCACGTTTGAGAGGACAAACACTTGAGAGGAAAGAGGGCAGGCGAACTTTGGCTTTTTCAAAGGGATAGGCTGAATCTCTTCTGCTGCTTATACATTTCTGGGGGCTGATATATATGGAAGTAGTTATTCCAGAACCTTCCAGTTCAGCCTACTGGAAGCGTGGGGGTCATGGCTCTGGAGGTGTAATGTTGCCAAAACAGTAAATTGAAAAAGGAATACTAGCCTTGCTTGCGAAGAAACCGACTCTCAGCTAACTCTGCCTGCCTCCCTCTTGTGATAATAAAGAAAATAGTAAATCTACTTTAAGAACTTTCATGCACCTTCTAACCACATGAAAACATAAAAATTACACAGCCCACCGGGTTCATACCATGTATGGGTCGTACAGCATACCTAATGAGTTTACATAAGACTTCATAACAAAATACGGGAAATAAAAAGTTAATTCTTGAAAATAGCATAAATTTACATATACTGAATCAAATGAAAATTACAATTTCATGAATGACATAAGTCTTATGTAATTTACATACATTACTTGAACCTACATAAGTGGAACTCACCTTACGAGCTGGTTATACATTTTTTGAATACACAAATGAAATACACGAATAAGATAATTGCTCTCTTGCTAAACCAGCTTCGTAAGACTATATTATCAAAAAAATTATATCTCTCCAAACTTGAATTAGTTCTAAAAACGGATAAACAGGGGCTTTAACAGTAAACTCTTTCCAACTTCGTTGGTGGAGGTAATAAGAGAGAAATGAGCATAAATAAAAAATGCCAACGATATTTAAGACATAAACAATGGTACGTAATAACCGATTGTTATTCACCATATATTAGCTTAAGTATCAAATTGTCTCTCATCTTTATCATAAATCCATATTTGTTGTTTCCCTAATCAAGCAGCACTTTTATATAATAAAAAAAAGTCTCCCTTACAGAAATAAATTTGCATATTCATATATGCAGTATAATCTCTCCCTCTTATTAACATTCTGAATAAATAAAATAAAGTATAAAATCTCTCACTTACATTAACACCATGCAGATATACATCCATATATAGAATCTCTCTCTTACATTAACACTAAGCATATATGCATTCATGTGTATTAACACCTGTATATCAAACACAAAATAGAATTTGCAAAAGTACGACTGAAATGAAATTCCCGAGGCAGGAGCCACTTCCATTAACATAAAATAGTTTTGAGCTGATTTATTTGCACAGTGAACTCGATGTTATAGCAAAGGGAAAAGGATCTTTGATGAAACAATCATGATCGGTTTTGATATCAGGAATCTGATTTAATATTGGATATTATTTTTATTAATCGGAAGAAGAATATATTCGTTCTCATCCATCCTCAGTATAATATGGTATATATACATACTAATACATAATATAAATATGATCTCTATCTATCTATCGGTATATATATATATATATATATATATATATATATATATATATATATATATATATATATATTATATATATGAAATATACAGTGCTAGGTGGTATATCTTAGCAATCCATTTTTGCCAACAGGTACATAAGCGGATTAACAGCTTGGTGGAGTAAAGAAAACTTTGGGTGCTGAGGAAATGCCCCATTAAATCTTGACGAAGTCACTGGCAGCAGGGTGAGGTATTGGGTGAAGGTGAGAGACAAGTTGTCCTTTGGGCTTTAATGTTGATGCGTGGCAGATGATCTCACTAGAATTAGTATGGTCTGGCAGGGGTCACTCGCCTTAGTTACTGCACATCACAAAGAACTGGGTATCCTTGAATGAATTACGCCAATGAATCCTCAACTGGATTTAGTCAGTCTACAGAAAGCGGAAATGTCAGAATGGCCCCTAGTGCCTTTTGGTGGATTAGTATCCACTTCTGCTATGTTTCGTATTAAGGGCACAACCACATTATTTAAAGACAGCTCTTATCCTAGTGGCTAAAATGGATTTGTTACTCACACTCACGATGATGAGAGGCTGACACTGATGTTTATGGGCTACTAAGAACTGGTTGAATTTCATCGTCGCCAACATTACTGAGCCTCTCATTTCCACCTTCTGCTTCATGTTGTGCAGAAATATCTTACCCACCCACACCTTTATCACCTGGTTCCTCTGACCTTAATCTCCACATCCGTCTGCCCACAGATGCCTACGCTCAACTCCTTACTTTAAATCCTTGGTGTCACCACGCACTGTACCTATCAACATATTGAGACAACGAGGTCCACAGTGTTTGGAAGCTTCAAACAATGGGTACCAGACCCGTTGCCAGTAGAATTTCCCTTTAATCAGGTACTACAAATGTACTTTTGTTGCCAGTGAAGTGGTATTCTTGGGTCATTACACCACTCCTTTAGTATCAGCAGTGGCGAAGATATCAACAGTATACAAGTTCCCCATGCCTTTGACGGTCAAAACCCTGTGGGAGTTCTTGGGCATGGTGAACTATAATTAACAGTTTTTGCAAGACATTACTACTATTCGTGTCCCCTACAAATCTCTCTCAAGGACAAGAAAATTTTTTTTGAAGTGTGCCCCTTTCATAAGGCAGATTTCTTCAACCCTATCACCTGCTATTGCTTTCACCTTTCCCATGAAATTTGTACTCCTATTGCTGTTAGGGAGTTACTCTAACAAATGAACTATGGATTGCTCAGCCCATTGGCCTTGTTCAGTAAAAAACTTTCGAAGGCAGAATCCAGTTACTCATGCTTTCGGCAGCAAAGTACTATAAGATTATTTGCCCGTCTGTCTCTTCCGTCACTTCTCAAAGTTCCTCTTTTGTCATTCACACAGACCACATGACTCTTGTGCACGCCTTCACTCGGCAGTCAGATACATGCCCACCCATCAACAGTGATATCTTTCCGCCATTTCTGAATACATCTGTACTATTCAATACATGCCTGGTAAACTGAATCAGATTACTGACATCCTTTCTAGAAACATGCTTGCTGCCACCCACCTAGCATGGGAAGATATCACTCTCGATGACTCCAATGCCACCCTCCTCTATGATGCTAGTATTGGTATGCCAAGCCTGTGGATACCAGCCTCCATGTGCCAACAGAAGTTTCAATTGATCCATGACCACTCCAACTTTTGTACCAATCTACAGCACAGGTACTGGATTAGAAGTGCCTATGGCAGGTCTTTGCAAGAGAGACCAAAAAACTTAGTCAATCTTCCAAAGTACATCGACACAGATTCTGGTGTTGTCACTTTTTATCAACCTCAGCATTGTTTTTCTCACGTTCACGTTGACGTGCTTGGCGCTGCCACTTGCCCACTTCATAGACAGTTTCCTTTCAGTCATAAATCATTCCTTTCTGTAGCCTGAAGGCATCCCCATGCAAGATCCAACATATGGCTCATGTACTGCTGGCTTAAATTCATGATAGATAACAAGATTCAGCATCCTAGAGCACATTACCTTCAACAGGGATGCTACTTTCACCACTCAATTGTGGAAGTTATCTGGGCATCTTCTCAGCATCACCCTACATCATATTACCACTTACAATCTTGCAGCCAATAAATTGTTGGAAAGTTTCTATCGTACCCTTAAAGCAGCTTTGATGTCCCAATGCAACAACTAAAGATAGTTTCCACAACTTATCTGGGTCCTACGCAGACCGAGGACCACTCACAACGACACGAAGGATATCTCAACAGAAGAAATAGTAAATAGTGCCTGTGTTACGTTGTGGGAAAATTTACTCCCTGGCGTCAGACTTACAAACCTCTAGTAAAGCAGCACATGCTGAAAGACCTAACTACCTAACAAGTATTTTCATGCACACCGATGCTTCCAAGTCACAGCTTTTGCTCCCATGTACGGGTCCATTCCTTTCCGTCCATTGTACATCGAAAGCTTACTCCCTCAACGTTCTGAATAATGAGGATTGACTTACCACTGACCACCTAAAACCATCGAATCTACTTCAAAACGACCCACCAACAGTACGACTGAGGGCAGGTCTTCATCTTTCTTATGTATGTTTGCTTGGGGGGGGGGGGGGGGGCTAGGGAAACTCTGTAATGCACGTGCAACAAGTACCGCACATACAACCTATATACTGTAATACCCATCGGACTTCATGCCCCCCCCCCCCCCCCCCAAAAAAAAAAGCCGTCGAATGTAACACGGTAATGTAACTATTATTATTTATTTGTCATATGGCATATTTTTATGCTGATGTCTACCCTCTCGACGAAATCTGTTGAATATAAATATGCAACTGTCACCATTCTATGACCACTTGGGGCCTATAGATACCTTTATTATCTCTAAATAATTAAAGTTAGTTGATCGGAAGCTGTCTTTGTCATAATTACTCCTTTACTGCCGTCACAGTAGTAACATTACCCGCTCCACGCCTCTTTCCTTGATCCATGTAGATGGCATGAAGAAGATAAATCGAGAGAGAGAGAGAGAGAGAGAGAGAGAGAGAGAGAGAGAGAGAGAGAGAGAGAGAGAGAGAGAGAGAGCTGCAAATAGAATTAGCTATATTTATTCAACTGAGCTTTTGCTAATCAAACCTAGTGGAGACTAATCATTGCGTTTGGAAATGAGTTATCATCATGAATGAAAATTTACGTTGTAATTGCTATACTTGAATAATACTTTCTGCAGTTGACATCTGTGAAATTAACATAGAATTACCTAATTTGATACCAGCCGTTTTGGAATTATTTATTTCCACTTTTATTCAAGTTGATATGTGAGGAGGCTGAATGTCTTTGCCCAGCAAACTGAATAATGGTCTTAATGTCAGCTGGTTTTCCTGTCAATCTTTTATATATACCTCGTGTAGTTTTGCAGTTAAGATAAAAAGATTTTCCATAAAATTCTAAGTAAAATTTCATCGAATAACAAAGATTTCTACTTCGTTGCTATTTTTTTTTATTTCAAATACTTTATAGCTTTGTTGTAAATAGTATGTGCAGTATTATATCATTTTACGAATTTTTAAATAAACGATGTTCTCATATGACTCACAAAAGCATAGATACGTCCATTATCATTAAGCTTCCTATATTTATAAGGATAGTTTTTACTCTTCTATATTTAATTAAATGTCAAAACAGCAAAAAAAAATATTCAAACGAGAATTTACGAGGAAAGGAACCAAATTTTCAACATGAAGTTAAATCATACCTTAATTCATGTTGAAAAGCTAATCAGGGACTTCAGCACCTTAAGGTATAAAAAAGAATTTTTATTGATTTTCTTTTAATAATATATTAGTTGAGACGCTTTTAAAATTAGTTTCAGATAAAAAATGAATGACTGGGTATATGTGAAGACCTACAGAACATTCAGCATAATGTAGTCTTTTGGAAAATTAATTTTTCTTATTCTTAACAAGTATCATCAACTTAAACGTTCAAACTTAATGTAAATATAAAATTTCAATGTTCATGGAAAGCCTATAATAGATTATGAATAAGAGGTCATGTGATAAATGTTTTCCAAATTGAAAAAAAGAGTTCTTCATTGATTTAGATATATTTCTTGCAAAATTGTAAACCTGCGGGAAAGTTGAAATAACTTAAAATTTCAATTACAAGGGCTTTGAGAAATATAAATCATACCTTTTCTAATGCAGTATACATTTCCAATCGCATTTCTTTGCCCCCAAATTTTTCATTAATAAGGATAAGTTTCACCATATACGTTTATTCTTTAACATAAATTAAACACAAAGTACTGTACTAAAATGAAAGAGAGTACTAATTATAAAGAAAAAAAAATATACCATAAACCCATTTTACTAAGGAAATTTATATTACTACTAATTATTTCTTTCAACTGAAAGTATGGGGGGAACATATTACCCTAAGAAATGTAAAAGATATGAAGAAGAATATGTACAGAACTATTTTTTATTTCTAGATAAAATCTAGACTCTAAAGACATATCGAGATCTTTGTAGTATTTTCTAGACTAAATTGCTTAAGACTTATTTTTAAGGTGCATTTTGTTTAGAATTTTCCACGTGCGGTTCCCAATTATATAGAAAAAGCGAATGAATACAGCCGAAAATATTCAATAAAAGATTTCATGATGCATTTTATTTTTTATAACTAAAAAAAAAATCGGATATTTTTACATGATCTACGATTTCTCAGCTATTATATATTCGAAGCAAAAATGGTTCCACCGGTCCAGGACACACATTATAGTTTTGAATTTTAAAACAAAATTGGTGCTGCCATTTTTTTTTTCATTTTCAACAGGGATTCAGGGAAACTGCAACGAATCCACGCAATTAAGAATTACTGAAATATGCAAGGGATGTAAAAATATATTTTTCGTTCTATAACCAGCACAAACAACGTAAAAAAATAATTTGGAGTTGTTTCACATATCAGTTTATGATGAATATAAATATCCTCTCTCTCTCTCTCTCTCTCTCTCTCTCTCTCTCTCTCTCTCTCTCTCTCTCTCTCTCTCTCTCTTATGCTGCCGATTATCTGACTTCCAATATGGGATCATAAGAAATACTTTATTAGATATAACGTGGCATTAATGTAATATAACCCGAGAACTATAAACTATGAAAAGTAAAATATAAGAAAAATGACAAAACCCTTGTAATAAATAAAACTCTGTCACACCTTATCACAAAGATTAACAGCTCTAAAGGTCAGAAAAAAATGCAAGATTAATGTAACTGATCTTTCCATTTTTCCTCCAGTTCAAGGACAGTTCAATTCCAATTCCGTTTCAAATCATTGATGTAGATGAAAGATTCAGAATTGCAATTTATTACCTTTAATTAATACGCTCTTTGATTTCAAGGGGTTTTAGACTTTCCACTCTTGCAATATATGTATCATTTCTCAATAAAATCCTTTAGGCAGTTTTATTTTGCCTTTAGTTTTCATGTTTCTTTAATAATCAACGACGATAAATGATATTCTATGTAATTAAATGCAGTATAACAATATATGCATCATTTCTCTATAAAAACATTGAAGCAGTTTTATTTTCTCCTTAGTTTCCATGTTTCTTCAATAATCAACTATGATAAATAGTAATTTTATGCCATTAAAGGCAGTATAGTATTCACGATTTCATTAATTCCCGATGATGCAAACATTCTAAAATCCCTGCCCTTGCTATCTACATGTATTACAGTATAAACAATCTTTAGCTTTAATGCACTGAATATTTCCCTGAACTTCAAGGCCATAGAGATTTCAAGTTGACATTTTGGTTTTACAAGCAAGTAACATATTTTTGATATACCTCGAGGAATATCCAGACGAACGTTGTAAACTTAAAAAAGAAAATTGAAAATATGTTTGATTAATGCGTTAGATCATCTCAGTTCACCTCTCGGCGAATGACAGTTCAATTTCCAACCGAAAATAAATATTGAATATGAATGTTGATTGGGATTCTGAGTTTAATGGCTTTGATTAAAGTCTTCTTTGATGACGGAAGCCAGGATTTGAGATTAGATTATTAAAGTCTGGTACACATTGCATCACCCTTTGGCTGAGAACTTCTTGCCTAGTCTTTTTATGTCTTTCCAATTTGGTGGTATAACTTTTTATCCCTTTCATTTTTCTTAAATATCCATTAAAAGGAAAATGAATTTTAAAATGATGGAAATTCACAGTTCTGTAAATCTGAAATCAGACTGATAAATATTTTCCTCTCCATTGTAAGTTTTATATAAACTCGAAACGTTAAGGAAGCTATAATTCTGCTTTTAAATATAAATAAATATATATATATATATATATATATATATATATATATATATATATATATATATATATATATATATATATTTATATATAAAAGTGCAAATCACTTTATTAGTTTTATTTTACTCTCTTTAAGGCGTTATTTATTCCTTATCAAGGACATTTTTTAGAAGGGTGGGTACAAGACACCAATAAAAACCATGTCGCTTCTAGAGGTAATTTTTTTTTTTTTCTCTCTCTCTCTCTCTCTCTCTCTCTCTCTCTCTCTCTCTCTCTCTCTCTCTCTCTCTCTCTCATGTAACGTATAGGATTTTAATTAAGATTTATTTATTTATTCCTATTAATAAGTCATCACACAATCACGAAAACAAAGACTAATTATGATAGTAAACATGAAGAAATTAATCTCCAAACGAGAACGATATAACCCCAAAATTAGTTATATACCATATGATTATGTACTTATTTCAATACTTCGCACCATTTCTGATATAAAGTATTAGCTTAGATGGGATATTCTGTGATATTAGCGAAATGTTTTACTGGTAGCAGACAGTAACAGAAGTACTTTTTTTTTTTTTTACAAATGAGCTGGTGTGTAATAATCAAATGTTGATATGTGACCATCTTAACATGTGACTGGTATCTAGAAAAGAAGTTTTGTGGAGTAAGGGATGGCAGTTATGAGTATTTTTGACAAACTTAAAAAGGGACAAACTTGGCATTATATATATAATATATATATATATATATATATATATATATATATATATATATATATATATATATGTACATGTATATATACTGTATATATATATATATATATATATATATATATATATATATATATATATATATATATATATATATATATATATGTATATATGTACATATATATGTATATATATGTATATATGTGTATATATATACACACACATATATATATGTGTGTGTGTATATATATATATATGTATATGTATATATACTGTATATATATATATATATATATATATATATATATATATATGTATATATATGTATATGTATATATATATATATATATATATATATATATATATATATATTCGGTCATGTTCAGATCTTCCCGTCTACCTAGTAAGGGAAGAATGAGTAGTCATACCTTGGTTATAGGGGGGCAGTGTGCTGGTCAGCATATCCCTTCGACTACTTAGCCCTCATTTTTGACGGGTCGTTATACACAAGTTTTGAAATTAATTCAGAGGTTCCTCATTGATTAAGTTGACTAATGAAATGTAAGATGATATTAATCTCTGCTCCGCTTCAGCGCCTCAATGACGTCAGAGTACTAATGAACTATGGTGTTAAGCCGATTCAGATATAGAGCTAATCCTTTTGCTCAAAGAATAATTGATAGGATTTGCTTGAATCAGACTTTCAATTCGATTATTCTGTTTTCATTACGATGGATTAATTTGACCCCATTTTTCTAATTCGATTCAGTTTTCATTAGGAAGGATTATTTTTGCTTCATTGTTTTCATTCAACTCTGATTAGCTATATTGAAAAAAATAAAATGAAGCCTATTAGGAATAAAAGAGATTAATGGCTCTGTCAAAACTCAAGAAATTTCAGTAATAAATAGGACTGTATAAAAAAAAATATTTAAGCATAAACGGAAATATCTAAAATGGAATGAGTGAAAAAAGTGATAACTTACCATAAGACTAAAGTTATATTAAAATATTTCATAGGATTGATAATCTTATCACTTACATGAAAATCGAATTATCTAGATGTCTAACAAATTTATGAAAAGTCTCCCAGAGATCACATTCAGAACATTACCATAAGACTAAAGGTTAGATTACAATATTTCTTAAACTTCATAATCTTATTACATGAATGAAAAGACAATATCTGGTTGACTGACGAAATCATAGAATTCTCTGAAAGAAAATGAAATTAATTTTAATCATTATATTCTTTTACCAATTACCCAAAGGGATTTAACATTAAAGGTACGTTAACTCGAATGGAACTTTACTGTGGCTTATTATCTTCCCAATGTCACGCACTGTCTCAACATATTTTCCTTCTTAGATAAGAAAAAAAAATTTTCTCTTTCTAACTAGATCACTCGTCATAACCTCCCCTTCTGCTTAAATACGTTTATCATCACATTTTCTTTTCAGTCAATTGGCGTTACTTCCTATTCCCAAATATAGCACTAAGAATTCTAGCATCCCTTCTTCCCCCTCCATACCAAGTACCTACATCATTTCTATTGACCCTTTTAAACTTCTTAACGATTAACATTAGTGTGTGGAGGAATGCGTAAAGTAAGCAAGGTATTGTGCAATGTCTAGCTTTATTTTTCAATGATATTCAACAAGGATTAGCGTCTGTTGAAATCTTTCGCGTTCTATTTTTAAAACATTCCGAGCAAATCCTCTCCTAATGGAAACGATAAGAACATTGCTCATTCATTTGTGTTTTTACATGAACTTGCGTGGTCGCCCACACCAACAAATTATTCCGGAAATAGACAAAATAGTGTCCTTTACCTTACTCCTTTATATTTTTGGTGATGTTTTCTCAAGATGCCTTTCTTCTGTTGTTTCCTGGGTCATTTATCATAGTTGTCTCTTTTCTCGACATTTGCTGGTTTGTTTAATCCATCAGGATCCACGAAAGTTCATTTTCTTTTTTCGTCAACCTTGACTCATAAATGGACCTGGGGATTTGAAAATGGCGGAATTTTTTTAATGTGTAAAAATAATTTCATAAGAATGAATTTAGTGATTTTTAATTCCAATCAAAGTTTTAAGATAAAGCTCAGTAGTAATAAAATATAATTATTTTGATATAATTTTATTGATCTTAGTATTTTTTAACTTTTTTTCGAATTATATTATGGAATCAGTAGCAACCTAAGAATCTGGAAAGTTATTACCGAAAAGTTTCCTTGTCAAAGTTGTTTTATTCTGTCAATCATATCTTGAAATAATGACCATCAAAGGGCAGAAAAATTACCCTGTTCAGTAATCTGCCAGAGATAATGAAAGAATAGAGTGTAACGCAATTAGAAAACTATTGGTTATTTAACATCACTGCGCCTTCTTGGGTTAATGATAACTTAATCCTGTGATCTGGTAACAAACGCTTCAACAGAATTAACTATCTTTTTATAAATAAAAAAACAAAAATTCTCCAAAAACCATTAAGTTTACATGTAATGAGAGAGAGAGAGAGAGAGAGAGAGAGAGAGAGAGAGAGAGAGAGAGAGAGAGAGAGAGAGAGAGAGAGAGTTATCTATCTTTCTATGAACATTAAAATGTTTTCTAAGAACCATTACGCCTACATATAATGAGAGAGAGAGAGAGAGAGAGAGAGAGAGAGAGAGAGAGAGAGAGAGAGAGAGAGAGAGAGAGAGAGAGAGAGAGAGAGGTGGGGGGACCCTTTTGGAGGGGCGGGCCCCTTATGCTTCAGATTAAGGCAGACTGTCATCTTTTAAAGATGGTCATAAAGTCGCTGCTTGGTGGGATGGAAAAACTTTCCGGTAGATTTCCCATGAGTCCAGGTGTCAATGATATATCATAAGAAGGCGAAGTTTTGAAGATAAATTGAAAACGGAACATTTCTGCATAAAGAAGAAAATGTTTGTGGTGATGTAAAGCTGGTTATACGCAAGAAATGATTAACATTGTAGGAGTAATGTCATGAAAAAGCCTAATGCTTTTTAATGATGTAATTCAAGTTTATGATGAAACCACAATTTCATGGATTTCAATACATACAACCAAAAGCCAGAATGGTTTGTGGTAAATATCGGCGAAACCAGGATAAAATATCATTTAACTAGATGCATAGGTATTATAAAATCCTCAAATGTTTGATAACATGTTATATCAATAATCAATTTCTATAAAGCCTGAGTTTAATGTACGATTCTTATCTATATAGAAAATCATATGCATAATCATATGTGATTCAGAAATTTCGTGTCACATTGGGACACCAAAAGTAACTGATTATGCTGAAAAAGTATTTTCTATACAATATTTTTTTTTTTTTACAATTTCTTTTTCTTTTTATTTTTAATCTAACATCTTAGAGATATTCCATGCTAATTAGGATAATGATGGTTGTTCTATGCAATATTTTAGATATTCTTTTCTTACAGATACGCAAGATGCATAGGAAAAACCCTTTTCATGTATAGAAGTTCTCTTCATCTGCAAGACTAAAAAGGGTCAAAGAAAAAGGATTTACATTTCATGATTATTTGTAACACTATGCTCTAAATAAGCCTTTCTTTGATTAGCCATCCGTGGACCTACCAAATATAGTCTAAGAAACTACTTCGTCAATCATTTATAGAGACAGCAATTAACACTAATAGCTGTTAAGGAGAAACCCGATGCCTTGGGTAAGATTATTATGCTAAAACAAGTCTAGAAATCAAACACAGTGTAGGGAATTTTTTTGATAATATTGGAAGAAGAAAGAAACCAGCATTTAAACCATTCAGATGGAGAAACTCACAATTATCCAATTTATCCTGAGAAATCAATTGAAATAAATGCTCAGTTGACATAACAAAATATAAGACTTCACAACCATTCCAGTATTTGAGGAACACCGATCATAGAGTAAAGAGGCTCGAAACAACGTACTCATAAACATCATTCGAAACAAACAACAGGAAGGCAGAATTAACCTTACTTTCCCTGTTATTGATGAACTCGGTGGTGAAACAGGTGGAAAACATTGTACAGTTGCCATTATAATCGTAATTAAATCCCATTTGGAAGTTACTAAGGAATTGTAATATAGAGAGAATAAATCTGCAGTATATGTTACCCTCAAGAAGAGAAGAATATTTGACACATGGATTAAATCATAAATTACTAGGGTTGAATAAGAACCTACCAGACACTAGGAAAAAAGTGCAGGGTATGGACCAGATTTTTTTTTTTTTCGCAACGATAAATCTTTATACGGATTAGTGAGAGTTTTAACTATATGATTTTATCATATTTTAAATCCTCACTATGAAAAATTAGACCGATCATCCAATCTAGAAATTGTTGCTAATATATATCTTGCAATCTGTGAGACATGTCTCTGAACAATTAATTTTGATGTGTTCAATGCACTTGAAGGTCAAAGTTTGTGACTTGGTAGAGAGGCATAAATTTGAGCTAAGTACTGGACACACCGCTCATGTATATGAGAGAGAGAGAGAGAGAGAGAGAGAGAGAGAGAGAGAGAGAGAGATGGATGGAGTATAAATGTCTCTCTCTCTCTCTCTCTCTCTCTCTCTCTCTCTCTCGAGAGAGAGAGAGAGAGAGAGAGAGAGAGAGAGAGAGAGACCTTTTTACTCCATCCATTCATCTCTCTCTCTCTCTCTCTCTCTCTCTCTCTCTCTCTCTCTCTCTCTCTCTTTCTATTTTCCCGGTAATAAACTTAATTAACCCTATTTAGACCATTCATCCATCTCTCTCTCTCTCTCTCTCTCTCTCTCTCTCTCTCTCTCTCCTATCATACATGCACAGAGAAAGAAATCTAGGAAGTTCATTTTAGAGGAAAACTGCAGATAAAAATGAGTGTATGAATACTAAGTTTTAATGAGATATGCAGCCTTTCTCATCTCGTTTCTCTCCGTGATATTTCTTGATTACATACGTCTGCTTTGTAATGCTAAAACTGATAGATATAGTATGATGCAATTGAAAAAAAAAAAAAAAACGAACGACAAAACACCTTTTTTCAATAAAACGATAATCATATACACGAACGACGGCCAATTTAAGTAAAAACTAAAAAAAGAAAAACTGATCAAAATCAGTGTTGCGTCCATTGTGAACCTTTTTCACGTGAGCAATAGTAAATACAAGAAAATTGTCTTCATAATAGTTTCTAAAAAGAGTCAGCTGTTTTACCTAGGAAAAAATAAAAAATTTCAAAGTTATATTACGAGAAATCGAAAATAGATGCTTAGCGAAAAATGATAATTTATACTAATGCTATAAGGTAATGGAGAAGAGATGCTTAATTGACCAAAAGACTCCCGAGAAGATATTAGGGAGACTACGATTTCCAAGAATATCAAAATATTGTTACACTGTACTTTTAAATTATGTACTCTTAAATATTCTTCATGGAACTTTTTATGAAAATTGTTTTCTGAAAGATGGAAAAAGTAAAACTATCCGTTTTCTTCTTAGAGTTTGAATTTTTTTTACTATACTATTCTATACTATACTAAACTCTACTATGGTATACTATACTATTTCCCTTCCTCACTGCACCATATTTCCTATTGCAGCACTTGGGTTTATATCATCCGCCTTTTTTAGCTATGATTGTAGCTAATAATAATAATAATAATAATAATAATAATAATAATAATAATAATAATAATAATAATAATAATAACAAAGTTTTACCATACACCAGCTCTCATCATTTTGCTTTCAACTATCTTCAGCGTCAGAATGAATAGTATTCCATTAAAATATATAAACTTATCGTATACAAATCGTCCTTGAAGTTACATGACACTAAACAGCTTCAACATAAGACTACCTAACATTTTAGAAAAGTTTCCCGTCAGGGAGAGTTTCTAGTGTATTTGATAATATAAATCTTTTAACTATTTAGACGATCATGAGATATTAAATACTGAGTGAAGTAACCGAATGGTAAAGATAATATTTCATTTTAGATTGTTGTGAAATGTTCTTAAGAATGTAAATGTTTACTGAAATATTATTTTTACAGAAAGGCATTCAGGTGTGTAAAAGATTAAACTGTCATATTCAAAAGTACATAGCGAAAGAATAAATGAAAATGGTGCCGCTCCTTAGGCAAGTAATTAAAACACTTTTTTTTACAGTATTTAAATGCTTCTTTTATCTAACGGTAATTTCTGCCTCGTTCACAAACAGGAAAGCAAAACTTAATTTATCAATTTCACCTTTGATATACAACCCATATTTTGGTACACCTTTGAAGATGGTTGTAAGCCTCAGAATAGCAGCAAGGACACATTTACACCTCTAGGAATAGGGATTTATTTTTAAGTTGCCTTGGATATTTGTGCTTTATCCGTAGCTTTTGAAGTAACTGAGATGCGACATAAAAGAATCTTCTTCAAAATGCAACTTAGAGAGATATTTCAAAACTATAACTTTATTTTCTCGGAGGTAAGTAAAATTGGTTAGTAAAATTATAATATTCAGAGCATATTCAGCATAAGACCAATCTATTCTACTTAGTCATACTTTGAGTTTGTTTAGTTTCAACTTCATCTTTAATGCTTTTCATTATGAACTCATTTTAGCTAGATCTCTATTAGGAGATTCGGTAACATCGATATACATTTAGGAGATGAAAAGGAGGCGTAGAGAAAGTACCATCATCTAAATATACAACGAGATTGGTTTCTATGCCAAAGGCAAGTATATACAGTACTAAAAGTAAAGGGCCCATAACACCACCCTAGGGAACACCTGATATTAAATTCCTATAGTCCCTCTGGTGGGCATCAACAGCTACACCTTGCACTTTGCAATCCACCACTTAAAAATAATTCAATAATGTTGCGAAAGCAAAACGGTGAACTAGGAAACATATGATTACCTTTAGCTTGCCTATTTAGACATTTAGCTAAAGGACGTTCGAAAACTTTGGGTAACATAGGAGCTATGGAAATCTGGCGGTAATCAGCAGGGCTAGAGCGACTACAAACATTTACTAATGGAATAAAATTACCAATTCTCTAACAAGTACAGTAGACAACGTAGGAGTAAGAAATCAGCTGTGTATACATAAAATAAGGGAAAATTACCTTAAATGGTAAAGACCTCGGATGCTTTTCATTTGACCTCTCTAAAGGAAGTTTAATTTTTTATGTTTGGGAGAATCTTCGAAGTTTGTGCGAGTTCTAGACGTAACTCGTTGCATATGAAACTACAACAACAACAATAAATAGAACTACGTCTAGTCAACTGCAAGGCAAAGGCTTAATACACGTCAATTCATGTCTAGGGTTTGGCCCGTTTTCATCACCACACTGGCCAGTGTAGAAGGTGGTTATGGGAAATTTTGATCTGATTGCTCACAGCGAAACAGCCAAGTATAGGTGGCCCTGGCCAATACAGCTTTATTGATTATGAAAATTCGCAGACCCTTTCACCACGTTAATATATCCCCACTCAGAAATTATGCTGCAACAAATATCACATATATATTCTGATCATTTCCATCAGGAGGGGGGTTGCTCGGAATGTTTGAACAGTAGGACACGAATGATTTCAATAAACGCAAACCCTTGTTAAATTTCATTAAAAATAAATCAAGACATTGTAAAATACCTTGCCCACTCCACGTATCCCTCCAAACACTAATGCAAATTGTTAATTAGTTTAATAATGCCGTTTTCCATACGAATATTAGCTTACCATTAAAACTTCTTCAGTTTTCTCTTTCCTTGCAGCAAGGAATACGTGGGAATTACCTCTCATTTCCAAATCACCAATTTAATTCCAGAATGAGGGGATTATGGAAAGAATCAGATACCATTTGTGTGTTTCTTATTTACGCTCTAAAGTGTTCCTAGAATATATGTGATAATCTTAAATAATTATCATTAATTAGTTAGTTTTGTTAATAACTACCTCGTTTGATACGACCACAATAAATACAAGACTATTCATTATTAAACGTTGAAAAATTTTGCAAATTGAACTTGAGAACAATGAAAAATTGTTTTTCGCTATTACTAGTAATCCCTTCATTAAAAACCTCGTTAGTTGGTGGGAGGAGATTTACTCGGGATTAATGAAATATGCTGTAGATCCTATTCAGGTACTAGACTTTCATCCTCTCCTCCCCCACCCGTCTTTGCAAATTGCCAATTAATATTGAACATTAAATCTAAGAGAACCTGACGTGGAAATGATACGAGTTTCCTTTCATTCACAATGCTTGCATCCAGATTCTGCGAAAAATCAACTCCCTTTGTTTACGAAAGCACCAAACGATACCCAATCGTACTCAAAAGCCAAAAGGAACAATCGTTTTCAATAATTCACTCACCTACAGTTATCGTTCTTGAATTTCTTGGTTACAGATGGTTCACAAACGCGTTTCTCTTATCTGATAAATTATATTGAGAATAGGTTGTGTTGTACAAGGGCTACATTTATACATATACATATACATATACTTATACATATATATATATATATATATATATATACATATATATATATAATATATATATATATATATATATATATATATATATTTATATATATATACTGTATATTAACACATTGTTACTATCGCTCTTTAGAATTATGACCTGGGATGGGCTAGCATAGAGGAGCTTGTTATATTGTCCACTGAAGGAAAATTCCTATAATGAGCTGGGGGTCTCCCTTTCTGAAGGTATTTCTTGAATAATATATAAAAGCATAGTGTTTTACTAAAATTCCATCTAAGATGCATTATATATGCATATATATACAGTACATACATACATACATACATACATACATACTTACATACATCCTTATATATATGCATATGTATATATATATATATATATATATACATATACATATATATATATATATATATATACATATACATATATATACATATATATACAGTATATATATATATATATATATACACACACATATATATATATATATATATTATATATATATATATAATTATTATTATTAGTAGCAAAGCTACAATATATATATATATATATATATATACATATATATATATATATATATATCTATATATATATATATATATCCTTATCATCGTCAGCTACAATAGCAGTTAATAGTCCACTGCAAAATAAAGGACTCAAATATGTTCTTTCCAACTTGGTCTTTCTAAGCCAATTTATTCTAGCAAACTTTCTTGGGTTGTCAATATATTGTGTTTTCATCCTTCCCCTGCTTCTTTTGCAATCTCTAGGAACACATCCTGTTATTCTTAATGTCTATCTATAGTCTGCCATTTTCATTATATCTCCGGCTGTGTCCATTTCTTTTTCTTACATACTTTTGAATATCCTCTACCTTACTTTGCGCTCTTATCTATGCTGCTCTTTTTCTGTCTCGTGTTGTTATTCGCATCATTTTTCTTTCAATAGCTTCACGAGTTGAAACCAACTTATGTTCTAAGGCTTTAGTAATGTTCTAAGTTTCTCATGGGTAGGACCATCTGATTAAATACTTTAATCTTTAGATAAAGTGGCAATTTATTTTCTATAGTCCCATTTCGTTTACCAAAAGCTCCCCATGCCATGTTAATACTTCTATTAATCTTGGTCTCATTAACAATATATATAAGTTGTGTGTTTAATAACTATAATTTTAATGTTATCAAGTCGATCCAAACGAAAGCTATGATTATTAATAACGTGTATTTATCAAAAAACATTAAATGGATTTAATTACTCTTTTATATTGTGACTTCACCTTGATATATGCTTTCCTTGAATGCTATGTTTAACAAACATATAAAATAACCTTTTAGAAAAATAATCTATACTCAACGGTCTATGTTCATTTACGATTGAAATGTAGTCTTATTAAAAAAAAAAATCAATATATCTATTCAAAATTTGGTAAAAATCTAAAATTACTGGCTGTAAAGTCTCCTAAATATTTCCTTTTGGTTTTTATAAATTGCCATCATCAGTCTTCTAAATCTGATATTGCATGCTCTCTCTCTCTCTCTCTCTCTCTCTCTCTCTCTCTCTCTCTCTCTCTCTATAAAGAATGTCAAGAGTGATTCTTCCGGACAAGGAGTGGTTGAATTCAACCGTGACTGAGATTGATGGAGATTTATTAAGGGCAAAAGTGAGATTGCTGGACTTGGAGAAAGTCGGTGATAAATGTCTTCAGTGATAAAAACAGGAATTTCTCTCAGGAAACGTCCTACGGTTTCCTCAAACAAATAAACTTTAGGAGATTCTTTTACAAGTCTTTGTATCTTTTCCTCTTATTGTGTGAGACTTGTTTGTTCAAGATGGATATTTCATTAACGGAATTTTTATGAATTCATTATAATTTTAGTAAAGAACTATAAGTATAAAAAAAAAATTCCTAATAATCATTCGGTTGTATACCGTAAAAGCCGGCGGTATATGATTAAGAATGTAACTGTTTGTGTTCATGGTTTATTGTTAATTGGTTGTTCAGAAATAATGTATATTCTTGAGCGAATCAACACGAAAAAAGTCGTTAGATGTGATATAGAGAAATCATTATTCGGTTTTCTATATATATCATTACAATGTATATCATTACAATTATTATCCTCTAGATATAAAGATATGCAAATTTCTTGACTAACAACAGAGTGAAGAAATACCAGAGAAACTATTACAAAATAAATACCACCGAGGCACCCATAATCTCCAACGAAATTTGCTTAAAAGAAGGTCTAATTCCGAGAGATGATTGATAGTAAAACCAGCTATAAGTCAACCAGATAGGTCTTTGTGAGAGACAGAGATCTTAGAAATTACCGATTTACTGTAAAACCTTCTGCATTTGGAGAAGACAATTTCTATCATGTTTTCCTAAAAATTTGCTTCTGTGTTACGTTCTTTTTCACATTCTCATTTGCCGAACTTAATTTTGTCAATAAAAGTTCAAAAAGGATCAAATTCTTTTTCATTCGCATTTTCACCCAAGGGCATATTTCTGAAAAAAAAAAAATCTCAAGTAATTTTAAAATTCCTTTGACTGGATTCATATGTTTATATTGGACTAAATTGGGTTTATAAATTAGGCTCTATGGCCTAGCGCTGGGGCCTTGGAAGCCATTCAGGTGCAATAGGTGGAGAACTCATAGTTGTATTATGAAGAAAGTGTTAAGAATCTGAATATCAAGATTTACGAAAGAAAGTGAGATTGAATGAAGTACTGATTTATAATTTGTACCTGGTGCCTGTGAGGCTGGGAGACCATTTAGTATCCATTTTCAAGAAGGGGAAAACCTTTAAATATCACAACGAAGCAGAATTTAACATGTTGGATAACAAACCTGAAGCAAGGAAGCGGGGACATATAGGTATAGTAGAGAGATGTAACACGATTGCAGCTACTAACCAAACGGACACTTCAAGTATTGCCTTCGGAACTCAAAGTATGAACTAATGAACACAAAATTTAATATACAAAGATTTTTAAGTGTTTTAAATACATAGAATCGTAACTTGATTCATGACGCTAATTACTCAACACAACGAAAATGGACATCCTAACAGTCGCCATAGAATTTCCCCGTTCTAATAATGACAAACCCTGAAAGTCATAACAATGGGCCATCGCTTTTCCCTTTTCAAGCCAACGTGGGTTAATTGGCGTCAAAACCAAGTTGAATGAAGTTTTCTCTTGGAGGAGAATCGAGGCTAATTGGGCGACCAGCTGGAATACAGGTGCCCGTAAGAAAAGTTTACCTGGAGGCATCATTGTAAAACGGTACGTGAGCTTGCACTGGCAGAGCGTAGAAAATAGGACAACCAAATTGCATATATAAAAAGGGGGAAATGACGTAAACGAGGATAATAACGAAATATTGGAGAATCACGCCAAATGAAGATGTAAATGGATGTTGTAATGTGCACGCTCCTACGCGTGCGCGATTGTGTATGAGCGAGTGGCAGTGTTGTGGTTGTATACATGCGTATATTAAAAGTGCTAAGTACAGTCTTTTGAATCTTGTGTATGAGGCCTGAACTTTAACTATTGTTAAAATTGATTTAAAACAAACAATTAACGATAAATCAACAATACTTGGCAATATATACTATCGAATAGTTATCCATCAAACCCATACTGATTACTATATAAGAAATCTTTCTGTGGATTAAACTATTTATTGAGTATTCTGTTAGGAAAATATAAAAAAGCACCAGTTGTGTGAATAAGTGAAAGAAAAAAGTATTCTTTATGCTAAAAAGGTTACGAAGAGTAATTAGAAATACTTTATCTTTCTCTTGAAGCTCTAAAAATCATATAGGATAATTATTACCTCTATAATTTTCTTTAGGCAATTTCTGTACAGTACAGACTTTCAAAGATACAAAAACTAAAACTTTTCTATTTTACTATCGTACACGTGTAACTTCGTAAGCTAAGCTGTAATCCAGAAAAAAATACCACTTGGGTCTTGAAAGTTACATAATGTATAAAAACAAAGTGTCTTTCCAGCTTTAGTTCTATATGAAATAAATCAACGTACCACAATCCCTAATGTTCACATCCCATTTATATTTTAGTATTTCACAGTACGTAATCTCACCACTAATCTTCACAAGAGAAGGTTTAAAAGAAATATTATTTAACATGTGCAGGGATTATATCATTCTCATAAAATAGATTTATGGATATGGGTTTAATAGCCTGGAACCGTGGTCCATAATGGCATTCGACGCACAAGTGAAACTTTATTGGTACACGAAGGTAAAAAATAAAAAAGAATGGACAGATATGAAGAAGAAAGGAAGTGAGGACTGAAGTAAGATAGAATTATATAAAACGAGGGCTTTGGTGGCTTAGTGGTAGCGTCTTTGACAGGTGATTACCAGACTGGGGTTCGAGTCACGTTTTGACTCGTTAGTTCCCTTAATCGCTGCAACCTCGCCGCCATCCTTGTGAGCTAATAATGGGCTTTGTGTGACCCTATAGATCTATCAGCTTAGTCATCAGCAGCCATTGCGTTTCCCTCCTTGGTCCGAGCTTGGGTGGAGAGGAGGCTTGGGCGCTGATCACATGTAATATGGTCAGTCTCTAGGGCATTGTCCTGCCTTCCTCTGCTATTCATGAGCGGCCTTTAAAGCTTTAAGTGAAATTAGCGACCAAAGGAAAGCTACAAAGACCTAAAATAATGTCTACAATGTATGGTGCGAGATGCAGTGGTAGCACCAACCCTTTCCGGAGCATTCAAATATGTATCTCCGTAAGTCATCAGTCAATATATTCCTAAAATCCATTCAAAGGTTCAAGGTGTCTGGTTTCAATTCCAGGTTCATCAGAATAGAGGATCGCCAGAATGTCAACCGTGTAAGTTCAACCCCCAACTGTGGTGGACAACCACAGAAGTGGCCTCCCTTGTAAACAGCATAAAATATTGAATATCTTTATGTATGACATGAACATAGCAAATCTGCTTAAGAAAGTGGATATTTTTCTTATATAGTAATGTTAAATAATTTGTAACTTTTAACCTAAAAAAAAAAAAAAAAAAAAAAAAATGGACAAAACTTGAGTGAAGCTTTCAACAAAACACCCAATCTAATTCCCGTTTAAAAATTAAGACCAATATAAACTATTGTTCGATATCCCTTATATAAGTGCATTTATACAAAACTAGCATTGGTCACAAATCTCCAACTCTTCAAGAGAGAATGGTGGGGAGTCACTCCTGTAGGAGTTCAGGTTTGCGAAAGGAAATCAGGAAAATAAAGAAAAAAACAACGACATGCTTTTAAGATAAAAGAATATCCTCAAGGTGATTCAGTAGGCAATATTTTAAGACATAAGCTTAGTCAGTCCTATCTTATCATTCCGTGTAAACAGTAGGATTCTCAGCTCAGGTGACGAATCTTCATAAAGTTTTGACATAACAAATGACAAAGAAGCCAAGATTTATCTCAACGCTTATACTTCATGTACTTAGTGAATTGAAACTTATCACAACTAGGATTTATTTCAACTCTGCTATTCAAAGTATTTTGTCAACAGGAAATATAAAAGAAAAACTTTTAAAGATTGAAAATGTTTTGTTGACACAAGACTAACGTAATAAACCCATCAAATATAAAACTGAAATGTCATGGAGAACATTCTAAAAATATCATATTTGGTTATAAGACAGGACTCTATTTTGAGGTAAAAATAAGTAAGTTCGAAGACCACATACCTACACCAGAGCCAAGAAACCACCCCTCCCCCGAAACAGGGAAATATAAAAACTACATTCCTTTTTTAAATCATTAAAAAGTAAGTTAAAATACTATGTGAAATTTTATGTGAAAATAGACGCATCACTTTGCAAAATACAACTGTATATACACAGACACAAACGGGGCAATTACATCCTAACAAGTAACGCGTGAAATGATGAATATAATACAAGATAATAACAAATTGCCTTTGACTTATCCCATTGTTGAGAACTGACTAATACAAGGAATGAATAAAAATTTAAACTGGTAATGAAAAGAAGTTTCATAAAATCACTTATCGATTAGAATGGCATTCTTTTATCGAAATATATAAATGTAAATAAAGAAAAGAAACTCTTTACATAAGAGACGAAGATTCAATGGTTATGCAAATTACGTTGACTTCGACGTCAGGACAAAATTTGACATTTTGAATTAGGATAATTCATATTACATAAGATCAAATGTAACTTGCCTGAATAAACTCGATTAACGATTACATAAGCAGTGTGAATCCATTCGGGAGATA
>NC_090735.1:28983950-28996450 GCF_036898095.1 Palaemon carinicauda | reverse complement strand
TATATATGCTGTATATATGTACATATATATACACATATAATTATGTGTGTGTGTGTGGGTTTGTGTTATGGAAGGTTCGACCCTGGTAATTTGAAGGGTAGCAGATGACATTTTTATTGCAATTCTTGGAACTGTCGCAAGAGTAGGTACAAACAAGGTAACGAGCTTATATACAAACGGTTGAGGGTAAAATTGGCACAAAAGTCCAAAAATGTGAAACATACAATTGCAAGGTTAAACAGGTTTTTAATCATCAGTGTGGGGGAGAGTGAGAGATAAAAAAAAAAACCATAGCATTACAGCGTATGAAACACGTGGTTCGTGGCTCACCTCCCCTAAAATATACATACATGTGAAATAAGGTCCCTGCACTCAAGAGGCGAGCTGTAGGTAGGTCATCTTGCAGGATATATGCAGGTTTTAGGCAATCAATGGAAACCCAATCTCTACCACGAATGTTAACTAAGAAAGCCTTTGGTTTGCAACGATTAACAAGTAAAGGGTCTTGTAAGGAGGCGTCAGTACTGGCTTGCTAGTGTCGATGTGCACAGAAGCACATGCGTTGCGGTGTTTAAATGGTTTGGTAAGTGTTGCTTTGCTGGGGGCTTGTAAGTCTGGCAGCCCATGCGTTGTGGTGTTTAAATGTTTTGGTATGTGTTGCTTCGCCGGGGGCTTGTAAGTCTTCCAGCAGGGAGTAAACTTTCTCACACATGTTTGCAGTGTTGTAGGCAGTTGTCTGATGCAGGGTGATGTAGGAGATTTGCTAATGATATTCCCAATTGAGGGATGAAAGTGCTACCCCTTTCAGAAGTAATATGTTCAGGAATAACAAATCTCACTAACTCCCCTGAGAGTAAGGCAGATGTACATGAGGCGGATGTAGTGCAGTCCATGACAGTAAACATATAACTGCGACATGATGTCGGTAAGGGTCCTACGTTGTCGAAGTGAATGTGGGCAAAATAATGCTGAGGTCGAAGAAAGGTGCTCATTCCAGATTCCATGTGTCGATGTACTTTTAAAGTTTGGCATGAAGTACAGGTGCAGATCCAATCGTTAGCTTCGTCTTCAGTAGCTGTGCATTAGATGGGAGTAAGGGATGTGAGAGCCCATGAATGAAATCAAATCACCTGTTGGCACATGGGGCCAGGTTTCCACGGTAGTGGCCTACCAGTACTGACAACACAGAGGAGGGCAGTGTCCAAGTCGTCAAAGGCAACATCTTCCCAATGAAGGACTGTGAAGTTTGTACTACATGCTTGGTACTCTGCATCTTTTCGTTAGGTTTCTGCCAATGCGTTTCTTGACAGGGCATCGGCCATGGAATTCTTTTTCCCAGAGACGTGTTGAAGGGTGTAGTTGTATTCAACCACAGAGGAGAGATGTCGGCAATGACGGGCGGACTAGGTGTCAGACCAATGAGTGAAGGCGTGCACCAGAGGCATGTGGTCCCAGCGAATGATGAATGCCAACCATCTAAGAAGTGGAGAAAGTGATGGACCACCAAATGTACCACCAGCAACTCGTGGTCAAAGGTAGAGTAGCTGGATTCCGCCTAGGACAGTTTCTACTGGAGAAGGCCAATAGTTGGCGTGAGCTGTTGACCACATACTCATGTATTACACCAGTAACGATGTCAATGGTAACAGTGGAGAGGAGGAGAGGGGCATGTGGCACAGAACAAGTGAGAGTAGCAGCAGATGATATGACATTCTTTGCATTGCAGAAGGCCGTTTCCTGAAGGGGACAACACTTCGTATATTTTGGCTTGCCTTCAGGGAGGAGTAGGGAGGCAAGAGTGGTGGCGATAGCTGGTAGGAAACCAGTGCCAATAGATAATCATGCCCAAAAATTATTGAAGTTCTGAAAAGCTGATACATTCTCAAGATTATGCGGTGCTCCAAGAACGATATTACGTTGGCGCCAAAAGTACACTTGTCGTACCGGACTACAAGGCCATTTTGCTGTAAGTAGTCGAGAATTATGCGTAGGTGACAGAGGTCTTCCTCTTTGGAGGAAGAGAACATACGTATGTCATCTATATAACATACGCAGAAGGGGAGGTCCCCTAAGATGCTATCTATGAGGTATTGAAAAGGGGCCCCAGCATTACGAAGGCCAAAATGTTAGTGATTGAATATTTAAGTAATGAAGGGAGTGGTGATGACAGTCTTGGGGTCTTCTTCTGGAATTATGGACACCTGATAATACCCCTTCAAGAGGTCGAGGGCAAGAGTGGGGAACACCTTCCTTTTCTGTAAGTAGGAGGTCACGTTGGCGATGTTTGGGATGAGGTAGTGATCAGGTGCTGTCTATGTTCTGACACCTGCAAGGGTGCAGGGAGCTATCCTTCTACAGTACGATGTGTAAGGATGATGACCATGGGTTTGAGGTTAAGTTGGCAAAGGCCCATTTACTCCATTTCAGCAAACGGTTGTTTAGCGGCTGCCAAAATTATACGGGACCAGACGCCTGAATCTGGCACACACCAGGGGCCCCGAGGTTATGATATGGTGATAAATACCGGGATTGGTGGGACCGTGGGCGTTTGGTGAAGTTTTGTATGGAAGACGTCCGGGTTGAGCGTAGGAATCCGTGGGTCAAGGTATATACCTTGCCGTGGGTGAGCTAATGTGGAGTGCGAGATTGGAGGGAACGGGTCGAAGAGGTGTCAACAAGCATAAGTCTGCGTTGACTAAACGTCTGTGTCTCACATCAATGAGGAGGTGGAAATGGGCAAGGAAATACCAACAGATTAATGGCAATATTACGCCGGAAACAAGGTACTTACAATGATATTTGGTGCTCCCAAATGGGAGTGTCTCGTACCCGTGGGTGGGAATCTAAGTTCCGTTAGCAGCTACCAGGCGGACAACAGCAGGCTTAGAATAATTACGTCATGTCCTGAAAGGTGATATTAATTGAAGGGAACGGCAAGAACCAGTATGGCCCAAAAACTCCAACAATGTGAAACATGCAATGGGAACTTTCAACAGTGCGAGGGAGAGCGATAGATAAAAAAACAATAGGATTACAGTTACGGTGTATGGAATACGTCCGGTGCAAAACATAGTTGTAAGGTGGTCTAAAATCTGCACGGTTTGTTTTCTGATTAGTGAATTTTTTTCAATCCAACATTTGAAACAAAATACCCTTTCTCTGACTATTGATTCATAATATATATTTATCGCAATAGACATGCTTTTTTTTTCTCCTTGTTTTGCTGGAATATCCAAAGATTTTTCTACGACTCAGGTTTATTTCAGTTTTTATAACTTTAAATTTCCCCGATAAAACTAGTGATTTAGGTTCTTCCTTCACAAACTTATCTTCAATATCTCATCCTTTATTTACTATACGACGTTAATGACTTGATAGGAATTAGTAATTAAATTAATTATTTGATGATAATAATTCCTACGGAGTACCGAACATAAAATGGCGAGTTTGAATGAGGTAACGGTTAATGGAATTAGAAATCATGTAATCCAATTAACATTAATGTGGATCATATTGGACCAAAACAGACCTGGATATGAGGTTCCATTACGACTGAATGTCACGATCGTATACATGCACATATAAAATGTACACGCGTATGTATGTAAAGATATGTACATATATCTATCTATCTAAGTATATATATATATATATATATATATATGTATATATATAAATATATAAATATATATATATATATATATATATATATACACACATTTATATATACATATATCCAAAAGGGCCCAAAAATATAAGGCTTATTTGAATATGATAAACACGTCTAAATGTGCAAAATTTATCATATATATATATATATATATATGTATATATATATATATGTATATATATATATATATATATATGTATATATATACTGTATATATATATATATATATATATTTATATTTATATACATATACATTTATATATTTATATACATATACATTTATATATTTATATACATACACATTTATATATATATATATATATATATATACATAAATTTATATATATATATATATATATATATATAATAACAACAACTCATCATTCAATGAAAACAAAAATAGGTGAAAAATCGTTCTCCAGTGGAATTCCGGTTTTGCAGTTTCAAAGAAAAAACTCGTCCTGGTAGTAGCGTTACTATATCATAGAAGATACATCTCATTAAACTAGATTATATTAGGTCCTCCGATCACCGATGGATATACTATTAAAGATATGCCGACTGCAAAATATGATCTTTGATTAGAAAAATTATTTAAGAAGTGTTGGTTAGAAGAACAACAGGTAAGACTACTCAAAGGTTTCTATCGAGTCAGGTTTTCTAGTCCATAGAACGATTTAATTATTATTATTATTATTATTATTATTCTTATTATTATTATTAGATACAACCCTAGGTGGAAATACACGATGTTATAAGCCCAGGGGCTCCAAAAGGGAAAATAGCCGAGTGAGGAAAGGAAACAAATTAAAATAAAATATATTAAGAACAGTAACAATAATAAAATATGTATCCTATATAAACTATAAAAACCTAATGAAAATTACATATTATAAGATTTTGTATGACAACAGCTTTCACAACTGCTATTACTATTTTTGTTATTTTTCAAAATTCTAAACGTTTGTATTTAACGTTTTGGAAATCTTATTAACTACTAAAGCAAACTTCTACGCAATAGAATTTTCTTGTAAAAGAGGAAGAGAATAACAAATAATTACAAATTGATGAGGTTACTCAAACAAGGAAATAAAAACATACAAAACAACAATGAAAATTAGAAAAAGAAAGACGCTGTTCTGCCATGTATTATAGTAGTAGTATTTCAACAACAAAATTACTTGTAGTGACGTCAATTGCCAAAAAGACCGACAATCAGTTTAAAGGTCAATGCATTGAAAGACTTGTGGTATTTCATGATAAATCAGACTTTCGACGCTTGCTAATACAGAATTTACAGGCTCTGGATTCCCGGGGTATTTAAAGAAGAAGAAGAAGAAGAAATTTAATCGAATTAAGGTATATAAATGACAAACGCTATTATATTCCTAAGATTGATAAGTTAACCTTCTATAAAGGCTGCCTGTTGAATAAGCTATACTGTAAAATTGGATACAAAATGTTTGTTGATCATGGCTATATCATCAAATTCTAATGGAACATCATTTTGACCAATCACGTCTTTTACTTGTTTTGTTTTTCGGTTACGAGGAAAGTTTACATAATGTTCCGCAAGCGTTTAGATTCACGTGTTTTACAGGCTTTATATTTGTTGTTATAAAGCAAATTGGAAAAAGACAAATGCTGTTGTTGGTGGTAATCCAGAGTTAGCTATATAATTCGAATAGAAATATAAGATAAAGTATTATCGTAGGTCGTTATTATTATTATCAATATTATTATTACTAACTAAAGTACAACCTTAGATGAAAAAAGTAGAATGCCGTATGCCCAAGGGATCCAACAGGTAAATAGTCCAGCAAGGGTAGGGAATAAGGAAAGTGATTGAAGAGTGTAGCTGAGTGTACCCTCAGGTAAGAAAACTCAAACCCAAGATATATAGAAAGACTACAAATAATTTTTCATATGTACATTTTTACTCCGGTCACTCTAAAAATATAAAGCATTCAGTTTTTTCCTCCATGTACCTTAGGGCATTGAGAATATGTAGCCCAGATTACATTGAGGAGGAGTTCACTAAAATAGAAAAAATTGCAACAGATCTTTGTTATCCCAAATATTTCTTATACAAATTCATGAATAAGGCTAAGAAAACATTTGATAGTGTCCAATTAGAGAGAAAGGAAACAATTAATAATATGCTTTGTTTGCCATTTCATGATTGTTTTTTTTATGTTATACCCCTTTTGAAAAAAACTAGACATTGCTGTAGTGTTTAAATATAATTGTACATTAAAAAACATGTTAATTAAGAATAGTTCTGGAAATGATAATAATGTAATATATAGCATTCCTTGTTCAGAGTATAACCTATTTTATGTTTGCCAAACATCAAAAAGTATACCAGTCAGATTAAAACAGCATCAGGTGGCCATCTCCAGGGGTTCTCTTAATAATGCCTTGGCCTCCCACTGGTTAGAGTCAAGTCACAGAATTGGTTGGTCAAAGACGGAAAAGGTAATCCATGTAAATGACTATTTCCAAAGGAATATTGTTGAATCATTTTTAAGCTCCTGTACTCAAGGTATAAATTTGAATCTAAGCCCAGGCCTGTTTTCCGTTAATCCAGTATTATCCTTTTATCTAAAATCTGACTTCTCCGGAATTATTAAGAAACTGACAGCTGTTGGATCCCCTTCTCAAGTATAAATACGATATCTTTGTATATGTATTCTCATTGCTGAGTTTGATAATGTCCTGAGTGGATGAAAGTAATAACTCCAATCAAGTCTTTTTCATTTTTCCTTTCGTTGCTATAATACATTTTATATTCATCACGTGTCAGCTTTCATGATTTCTACACACACACACAGACACACACACACACACACACATACATATATATATATATATATATATACTGTATATATATATATACTGTATATATATATATATATATATATACATATATAAATATATGTATATTTATATATATATATATATAAATATATGTATACATATGTATATATATATATATATATATAGATATATATATATATATATATATATAAATATATATATATATATATATATAATTATATATATATATATATATATATAAATATATATATATATATATATATATGTATAATATGTATATATATATATATATATATATCTATTCATATATATATATATATATATATATGTAAGTACTCGCAATTAAAGTTATTGATATGTGATGCTAGAAAATATTAAGGAGTTGTAAATAATGAAGGTCATTATGTACCTACTCACTATCATATGAAGGCTATTAAAAGCTAAAAATTATATAAAATAAAAAAGACAGCGAACTCGATCTCATATCTATTGACGTGGGAAAAATACCTAAAGCCTCTTTGATCCTCCGGGGAAATTTAGAATTTTGTCATGTGAAATATATCTTTCTTACCTTTTAATAACTTTATCCCGACGGATCTTATATTATGTATTTGCTAGGGACGTATATTTTCCTTCAGTCTGCGATGATATGACGATGAATTACTTTTAAAACTAATTCGTAATATGAAAAGCCGGGAGAAGATTGTGACTCAAACGCGGAATGAAAGCAATTGAGTAACTTTATAACAAAACATCCGTTTATATATACATAAACTGCAGGAAAAAAAGGCATAACAGACATAACAGGCAATTTCATGTTCAACCGACACCGCACTGGTTAATAGTTAACGGTGAGAAAAACAGACATGTTAGTTCGGGTCCTTATCAGTGTGAGGGAGAGCAAAGATACAAGCATAATATATACAAAAAATGAAATTTCGTTACTATGTACGATCGTGTGACACATGGTTAGTACATGGCTCCCCCCCTAAAAATTACATACTGTACAAGTTAAATAGGGCGCCCTGATATAGAGAGGTGAATGTTTAGTAGGATTTCTTTTGGACTGCGTCAGATCACAAGGAAAGGGCCCGTGTAAGGGGGCGTTAGCTGTCGCTTGCTAGTGTCATTGCATAGGAAGACCTGCGTTGTAGAGTGCACGTCTGTTGTTATGTGATGCTTCGCTGCGGGCTTGTAAGTCTGGCGGCACGAAGTAAATTTTCCCACGATGTGACGTATGCACTTTAGATCATCGGAGGAGGTTGTAGAAGGAAAAAAATTCGTCATGGACGACCAACGGGTCGCCATACACCATTTCAGCGGCCGAGACTTCGAGGGCGTCTTTAGGAGTGGTCCTGGGTCCCAGGAGGACCCAGGGAAGCTGAGTAAACCAGATGGAATCCTTGCAGTTGGACATCAAAGCTGATGGTGGGATGAAAACGTTCAACCATTCCATTGGCAGCGGGGTTTTTGGCAGTTGTCTGATGTAGGGTGTCCACAATTGAGAGGTGAAAGTGGTAGCCCTGTCAGAAGTAATATGCTCAGGGATACCAAATCTTGCAATCCATCCTGAGAGTAAGGCAGATGTACATGAGGTGGACGTTGCAGTTTTCATGAGAATGGCTTCAGGCCAAGGAGTGGAGTGGTCGATAACGGTAAATAGGTAACGATGTCCTTGTGATGTGGGTTGGGGGCCTACAACGTCGACGTGAATGTGGGCGAAAGGACGCTGAGGTTGAGGAAAGGTGCCCACTCCTGAATCCATGTGTCCATATACTTTGGAAGTTTGACAAGAAGTACAGGCGCGGACCTAATCCTCAGCATCCTTAGATATCCCGCACCAAATGAACTTCGTCTTCAGCAGCTGTGCAGTAGAACGGCACGAGGGATGTGAAAGGCCATGAACTAAATCAAACACCTGTCAGCGCATGGGTGCAGGAATCCAAGGTCGCGGTCTACCAGTACTGATGACAAAGAGGAGGGTGGTGTTAGAGTCGTCAAGGGGTATGTCTTCCCAACGGAGGAATGTACAGGATGTCCTGCATGCTTGATACTCTGGATCCTGTTGTTGGGCTTTAGCCAAGGCGTTATAATCTAATCCCAGTTGAACGGCAGCCAACGTGTTTCTTGACAGGGCATCGGCAACAAGATTCATTTTCCCAGGGACGTTTTGAAAGGTGCAATTGCATTCAGCCACGGCGAAGAGATGTTGGTGTTGACGGGCGGACCAGGCATCAGACTGTCGAGTGAAGGCGTGCACCAGAGGCATGTGGTCTGTGCGAACGACGAAGGGCGTACCTACTAAGAAATGGCGAAAGTGACAGACAGCCAAATGCACCGCCAGCAATTCGCTATCGAAGGTAGAATAACCTGATTCTGCCTTGGACAGTTTTCTGCTGAAGAAGGCCAATGGGCGGGGCGAGCCGTTGACAACCTGTTCGAGTACTACACCAATAGCGACGTTGCTGGCATCGGCGGAGAGAAGTAGAGGCGCATGTGGGATAGGATAAGTGAGAGCTGCAGCGGTTGATATGGCCCTCTTTGCATTGCAGAAGGCCGCTTCTTGAAGGGGACCCCACTTCAGTTCCTTTATCTTGCCCTTGAGGGAGGAGTTGAGGGGAGCAAGAGTGGCGGCGATGGCTGGCAGAAAACGGTGATAATAGTTGATCATGCAAAAGAATTCTCAAAGAGCTTTGACGGTCGAGGACGTGGGGAAATTCTGAACAGCTGCTACTTTCTCAGGGAGGGGATGGACTCCTTCAGGAGTGATGCGGTGCCCTAAGAACGACACTTCAGTGGCACCAAAGGTACACTTGTCATACCGGACTACAAGGCCGTTTTGTTGCATGCGGTCGAGCACGATGCGCAGGTGACGGAGGTGTTCCTCTTTTGAGGAAGAGAATACAAGTATGTCGTCCACATAACATACACAGAAGGGGAGGCCCCCTAAGATGCCATCCATGAGACGTTGAAAAGTGGCCCCAGCATTACGAAGGCCAAAACAGGAGTAATTGAAGGTGTATGTACCAAACGGAGTGGTGATGGCAGTCTTGGGGATGTCTTCTGGGTTCATAGGCACCTGAATATTACCCCTTCAGGAGGTCAAGCATGGAGAAAACCTTCGCTTCGTGCAGGTAGGAGGTCACGTCGGCGATGTTTTGGCTAGTGATCCAGTTCTGTTTACATGTTCAGGTGCCTGCAGTCCCCGCACGGATGGAGGAGCCGTCTTTCTTCAGAACGATGTGTAAGGGTGATGACCATAGGCTGGAGGCCTTTTGCCAAAGGCCCATTTCCTCCATTTCAGCGAACGTCTGTTTGGCGGCTGCCATTTGTTACGGTGCCAGACGTCTGAATTCTGCGAATACTGGGGGTCCCGTCGTCTTAATATGTTGATAAATACCGTGCTTGGCAGGAGCCATGGGCGTTTGGCGAAGTTCTGGACGGAAAACTTCCGGGTACGATATGAGGAGGTGGGTGTAGGCATCCGTGAGTGCTGATGTGGAGAGCGAGGTTGGAGGGGGCGGGTTGAAGTGTCGACAAGTACGAATCTGCGTTGACCAATCATCGGTGGGTGACATCGACCAGAAGGTGGAAATGAGAGAGAAAATCCGCGCCGAGGATTGGCAATGAGACGTCAGCAACAAGACACTTCCAATTAAATTTACCCTTTCCAAACGATAATGTGAGGTTCTCGTAACCGTAGGTTGGTATCGCACACTCGTTGGCAGCTACTAAGTGGACGTCGGCAGACGTAGACAAACTACATCGTTTCCTGAAGAGTTCCCTTGGCAAAAGAGAAGAACAAGCACCCGTGTCTACCAAAAATCGCATGCCCGTTCCTGCATCATGTAAAAAGGAAAGATTAGAAACACGGGATGCCACCGCCTCGAGTGATCGCCTACTTACACGTTTTTTGGCCACTGACAATCCTTGGCATATTTCTTCGTGGCTGACCCGAATTTGAAGTGGTAGTAGCAAAACTGCGACCTATGGGCGGTAGTAAGTGGCTGTAGAAGTCGTTGGTTAGGGCACGAGCGAGTGGTGGGTGATGGGTGGCTTTGTCGCTGCTCCGGCTCGTCACGGGTAGCGTGTATGTCCTACGGCATTCACGTCAGCTTCGGTTGACGTAGAATAAGCGTCCTCTTTGTCAGGGGTGGAGGCGTTGATGGAGGTCTTGAAGGTCGTGAAGTGGCTGTCTATAAGGGTGTCGGCTTTGGTCATTACAGGTTCGGGTAAATGGCGTATCCAAAGTAGGTTCACCTCACGAGGAGAGCCGTCTGCGGCAGGTTGCAGGTGAGCGATTGTGGTCATTTCCCTAAGGGAGAGCAATGCCCTTTGGTTCCCCAATGGTTGTTGAGAGAGCTGAAAAAGCTTTGCTATACGGGCGGCTGGCGACGGCAAGTACTGCTGCAGAAGGTATGTTTTGAGACCGTCATACGCTATTGGGGTGTCTCCTTGTTCACAAAGGAAGTCGGATATTTCAGGGAAGGTGTCCTCGGGTATCGCTGCGAGAATATAATCGGCTTTGGTGGTTGAGCGTGTCACACCCTTGATACGGAACCGGGGTTCTGCGCCTTGAAACCAAGTAAACGCCTCTCTGCTGGCGAACGACGAGTTTCAATTGGGCGGCGCCATCTTCCGTGTATTTTGCCATAGTACCAATGACGGAGGGGCGGGGGTGGGGGGGGGGGCGTGGAAGGCGGGAGGAACGAGTCGACTTCAGGGGTCACCAATGTGACGAGCCGAGAGAAGGTTGTGACTCAAAGGTGGAATGAAAGCAACTGAGTAACTTTATTACAGAACATCAGTTTTTATATAGATAAACTCCAGGCAAAAAAAGCATAAAAGACATAACAGGCAATTTCATATTCAACCGACGCCGCACCGGTTAACTGTTAACGGTGAGAAAAACAGACATGTTAGTTCAGGTCCTTATCAGTGCGTGGGAGAGAGAAGATACAAGCATAATATATACACAAAATGAAATGTCATTACTCTGTACGATCATGTGACACTGTTGGTACATAAGTTCCCTAAGTTAAAGGTGATATTGAGTTTACTCCCTCTCTCTCTCTCTCTCTCTCTCTCTCTCTCTCACACACACACACACACACATATTCACGCCTCATAATTTTGTTAGTTTTAGAAAGAAATGATTAAAGTTATACGTTATGTTGTATAGTGATACATATTTGATGCTAGAGGAGATTATTATTATGATTAATCTTTTCGGAAAACTTGATTTTTTAAACGAAAATCTGCTCATTGTAGTACGCCTACTACGAGCAACTAAAAGCTTAAAACAGGTTACAGGTTGAATGCCACCTTGACTTATACGTTATTTATCATATTGCTTTATAGTAATAAAATCGTGTTATTGGATAACAAATAATGCCATGATATCAGTGTTTGCCACTACGACACTCTGTACAGTCTTAGTATGAAACACATCAATTGTTACGAGAGAATTAATTCAATAGGAAAATCATCTACACTTAAACCGTAATTTTAATTGGAAAATTCTTCGTAAAAATATATTGTTCCCAGCCGTATTTCAGTTAAATACAGGCGACCGTAATTTCTATCTTATTTTTTCTTTTTTCTTAGATTTTTTACGGGTTGGTGACCGTATTTTTACATCCTTGCGTCAATGTATCAGTTTTTAAAACGGTAGACATTCATTCCAGGATTTTTTTTTTACATATATAATATATAAGTTTTTTTTCATATATCGAATAACCATCGTTAAATAAATACACAATGCACAAAATATAAATTTTGAGAGACACATTAGGTCTGTGTCTTCTTCAATTGTACAAAAATTGGTTTATTGAGAAAGTCTTTTAAGATTTTCAGTGATCAATCTATTCTGAAGAAGTGTTTTAATTCTTTCATTCTACCTTCTTTTGAGAATTGCTCTCCTGCCTGGTCTTCAGCTGTTGATTCTCATCCTAATTTATTGGACAGAAACTTACGGTCTATTAAATTT
>NC_090735.1:28973950-28978950 GCF_036898095.1 Palaemon carinicauda | reverse complement strand
TTGATAAGTGAAAAAAAGGAGTTAGTAAATAGGAATAAGAAGGAAAATAAATAAATCTATAAAAAAAACTAATAATTCCCCCCCCCCCTCTCTCTCTCTCTCTCTCTCTCTCTCTCTCTCCTCTTCTCTCTCTCTCTCTCTCTCTCTCTTTCTTTCAGCCCCACCAGTCAGTTAAATGCATGGCTGTTTTCTGTCTCTCTCACAATAAAGAAAAAAAAAAACAGCAAATTCCCAATAAATTCCCTCACACATAGGGAACATCCATTTTCCCCCTACGACATGATATTTGATTCCACAGTCCCATATTTTCCGCTTCACAATGAACTCGCCTTGCGAGATATTTAAAACTTCTCGGGGATATTTGCCAAACGAGGGAATGAGTCCAAATGTGGACTTCTTTCCGAGTCGGTCTCTCTTTTCTCCCCAGTGCGATATTGCAAGAGGAAAATGTATTGGTTTGGAAATCGACGTTATAAATGTAAATTTTTGTTCCATTGTGCTATTTACGGTATATGTGCATGTTGCTTGATGCTAAAAGGAAAACACTGTTGTAACCAGGATCCTTCTATACCAAGTCAGGGTAATGTTTCATTTTGTTATTACAAAAGGGAAAACTTTATTTATATGAATGGTGTTTTCTACTCTTTTAGTGGCTCCTTATATATTATAATTTTTTTTGATAAGTACTGGTACTTAAAAATGAAAATAAACTAATTAAAATAATTTTATATTTACTCTAACGCATTCTACTGACGATAAATGTTGAGATTAGAAGACAGTCATTAGCAGTCCTAAATATCTCATATAACTAATGATTTTATTAGGGTTTAAAGGTTTAAGGTTTAAAGGTCACTCATGAATGGCAAGGGCAAGGAATAGTGACAATATATCTTCCCAATTCGAAGCAAAGCTAATGCCATTGGGTATAACCCCCCCCCCCCCCCTTTACAACCCCAGAGAAAACCTCCCTTCTATTGGTAAACACAGAGCAGGGATCAAACGCGTCTCTCCTCGAAAACACCATCTCGAAGAGGAAGATCTCAAGAGGAGAATTGATGAAGATTAAAACCTCACCTCCGGGGATGAGAGTTGGAAAGATAGATGGGCGATGTGAAACCTTGAAGTAGACTGAATATTTATGTTGGGAGCTCTTGCGGAAAGGATTTTTCATTGTCTTATAACCATGGGTGAAGTGATTCTCTCTCTCTCTCTCTCTCTCTCTCTCTCTCTCTCTCTCTCTCTCTCTCTGTGTGTCCATGCATGCACGAGTATACTCATTAACATGTATCCTAACTTTAATTTTGATAATAAAAACATTATCAGTACTCACAATTAGAGATGCTTTTTCAATGCCTAGCATTTTTAGCTATTAAAATTTATGTTCTTCATATTTCTAATAACTCATGAAACGATAGTCGGTATAAAAATAGTCGTATGGTGTCATTTTTAGTTATAATTCTTTACCGTAGATAGAGTGAGACGATATTTCCATTATTGTCCATTATTGTCTCTATTCTTTCCTTAGAAAACATACATAGTGCTGAATCGGACGTATTCACTTTTGCTAAATAGTTTCAGGTTAAGGAGATACTTTGGATAAATTCCAAATGATATATTAATATTTTACGAAATTAAAATTACGAGCACAAACTGCCGCTGCTAATAGGAAATGCTATATCAGTAAGGAAAAGAAACAAACTATTTTTTTACCTTTTATAACTGATTACCGAGTTATTAATAATCCTCTTCAAAATAACTATTCCTAAGAATTTGATATTAGAATATCTATATAATGCTAATAGTACAAAATTATTTTTATGTTCTCCTAAATACATTAGAAAGTAGAGCATAATTGTGATTCGTTATATTATTTAAACGAAAATGTATATTTGACTTCGCTTAGGGTACACTAGGACTCACTGTTTATATAGGAGATATTCATTTTGATGATGTTACTGTTCTTAAAATATTCTATTTTTCCTTGTTTCCATTCCTCACTGGGCTATTTTCCCCGTTGGAGCCTCTGGGCTTATAGCATCCTGCTTTTCCAACTATAGTTGTAGCTTATCAAATAATAATAATAATAATAATAATAATAATAATAATAATAATAATAATAATAATAATAATAATAATAATAACAATAATAATAATAAAAGAAATTCAAGTATTTTTTTTTTTTTTTAGTATGACACACGAATATATTGAAAATGTAGCAAAATAATTGAAAACACCGGTGCCAATGATCGCATACCCCGACTGCAGCTTCATTATATAGAAGAGCCCCGGGAGGTAGAAGGAGAATAATTATGGAAATTCAAATTGTCATAATAATTCAATCTAACTCCCAAATAGAGTCGAAGTCTTTTTAATTTGTTTTAGGTCGACTCTCAACAAAGTTGATACCATAGGCTGCACCGTTTTTTATAATATTATAAGCACATAAATTACAGATGTACATACACACTCAGAAACATACACTCACACAGACACACATATACATACGTGTATATATATATATATATATATATATATATATATATATATATATATATATATATATATATATATATATATATATATATATACTGTATATATAAATGTATGTCCATGTATATTCATATATACTCATTTTTATATCTACATATTTATAAGTTAAATGGTGATATATGCATAGTTTTTAATCTATTATTTTAATTTATTATAAAATAAAATGCTCAAAAACAATGCTGGAAGTACTCCACGTAATACTTTTCATTCTGACCTATAACGTTATAAACTAAACTAGCTATGGCCCATCAAATGCATACCTTACATATTCAGATTGGTGCTTAATAAACCACCAAGACTATCATTTGACAATAAACAGACACTAGAATCGAAGGCCCTGACTGATCTTAGGATATTAAATTCTTCAACAACCATGCTGCAATTGCATGATAATGTATCCAGGAGCCAAGATTATCCACAACCATCATTGCTTACTTGATATACTGTATACATGCTGATATACTTGAGTTGCAGCATATCATCTTTATTAATGCTGACCTCTGCCAGACAGGCGATAGTACCTCTATATGTCTTTCATACATCCTCGTACACTGTAACGGTTTTGATTTTTTATCTTATCACTCGCTTTTCTCTGCGCGCTTACTAGACCAACCAGTGTTATTATGTTAGCTAATACTTTATCGTATTTGAATTTTTGTGACGTTCTTGCTCTCAAGTCCCTGTATATAAACTCGTGATCTGTTGAAATAAAGTTAGTTGCATTCACCTCGCCTCTTGGTTATCACCTAACTGGCGCCTCGCACATAACATAAAGCCAAACTGACTACAGTACAATAATATGTACTTTCTAATTGACCAATGTGTTTGTTATTAAACCTCTGGCAGACAAGGAATATCATCAAGCACAAAGATCTATCAAAAAGTGTGTAGTCTGGTCTGCAATTACCCTACGGTCAGGTCTCAATAACTGGGGTAAGAAGTAGTTGAAAAAGCTTATTTTTCGTGTTTATTCCCCTCGCCCATGATTCCAGCACTCTACCAGCCCAGCTATTGAATAATTTTTGGGTCTGATCCGGGACTTTGAGTATCTTTTCAAGATTTTACATGTCTTATGGTTTACCTGACGACATATTATTATTATTATTATTATTATTATTATTATTATTATTATTATTATTATTATTATTATTATTATTATTATTATTATTATTATTATTGAATGAAGTGTGCGAGTGGTTTTCAATGAGATTGGGGCTAAGACAGGTATGTGTGGTGTCGCCATGGTTGTTTAATTTATTAGTTGATGGAGCTGTAAGAAAGGTGACTGCTGGAGTGCTTGGTTGAGGATTGTAACTGATAGATGAGAGTGATCATGAGTGGGAGGTGAATCACTTGTTAATTGTGGATGATACTGTATTGGAGACTCGATGGAGAAGCTGTGTTGATTACTGACAGAGTTAGGAAAGTGTGAGAGAGGGAAGTTGCCAGTTGATTTTTGTAGGAGTAAGGTTATTTGATGCACAAGAACGGATGGTGGTACTAGGTTAAATGCCATGTTGAATGGAGAGTTACTTGAGGGAGTAGATCAGTTTAAGTACTTGGGATTGTTGTTGCTGCTAATGGTGGAATGGAAGCACATGTATGTCAAGAGAGTGTATGGAGGATGTAAAATGTTGGGGACAGTAAGTGGTAGAAAATAGAAGGCTGGGAATGAATATAAAGAGAGTTCAGTATAAGAAAGTGATTGTACTAAATGTGATGTAAGGATTGGAGTTTTGGGGAATGAAAATCACGAACAGACAGAAATTCAGAGTATTTGAGATGAATTGTCTGAGAAGTTGGCTTGTATATCTCTATTGGATTGGGGTATGAACGAAGTTGTGAAGATGAGAACGGGTTTGAGAAATGAATTAGCAGCTAGTGTGGATAAGAACGTGTTTAGGTGGTTTAGCCATGTAGAGAAGATGGAAAATATCCGTCTGTTGAAGAAGGAGATGAATGCAAGAGTTGATGGGAAAAGTGCAAGCGGAAAGCCAAGGTTTGGGCGGATGGATGGAGTGAAGAAAGGCCTAGGTGACAGGAGGATAGATGTGATAGGGGCAAAAGAGAGTGCTAGAAAATAGGAATGAATGGCAAGCGATTGTGATGCAGTTCCGATAAGCTCTGCTGCTAGCTCAGGTCACTCTGATGTAGCAACAGGAGGGGGATCGGGATATGAGGTTTCACATGTGCTGGCAAATGGGGGATGGTATGCTGTGGCACTCTAGCAGTACAAAACAAACTCGGCTGAGTCCCTCGTCAGGGAAAGAGGAGCGATGAGGAAAAAAAATCACTCTTTCTTCATGTTGGCTACCTCCTAAAATTGGCAGAATTGCCATGGTAGACGTATTATTATTATTATTATTATTATTATTATTATTATTATTATTATTATTATTAGATATAAGCTACAACCATATTTAGAAAAGCAAGATGCTATAAGTTCAAGG
>NC_090735.1:28956450-28968950 GCF_036898095.1 Palaemon carinicauda | reverse complement strand
TTAGTTTATTTCTTGCTTTTAAAGTTTTGCGGAACGATTCCATTAAATAATTATTTATGATATGATTAAATCAACCAACTAATTTTATAAATTCAGTGCATTAAAACCATTCTATAATAATTTACGCAGATAATATTTTCTATGAAAACAGAATATAACTTCAAAATTATACAAAATTATATTTGCAATTAGTACAAAACCGATAAATTTATTAGTATAAGCTTGTCTTTTTTATTTTATTTTTGCATAATATATACGAAGCAACAATAACGACGCCATCAAATGTATTCTAAAGAATATTCTCGCATTGCATTAAACACTTACTGGTTTCCAGCTTATCTTCCAGTGTGCACTTCCGTTACTTATTCATGCTGCAACTCGGTACGAAGTTTGTATTATATATATATATATATATATATATATATATATATATATATATATATATATATATATATATATATATATATATATATATATATATATATATATATATATATATATATATATATATATATATATACATATATATATATATATATATATATATATATATATATATACACATATATATATATATATATATATATATATATATATATATTATATATTTATATATATACATATATATATATATATATATATATATATATTATATATTTATATATATACATATATATATATATATACATACATATATATATATATATATATATATATATATATATATATATATATATATATATACATACATACATACATACATATATATATATATATATATATATATATATATATATATATATATATATATATATATATATATATATGATAAATTTTGCACATTTAGACGTGTTTTTCATATTCAAATAAGCCATATATATTTTTGATACATTAATGTCTGGATTCTCTTAACGACCTCGGGATCAGAGCCCCAGGCGAAATCACACAAAGACAAGAGCTTGTGTCCGGCCGGGAATCGAACCCTGGTCGGCAAGCTTGTACAGACAGTGACTAAACCACTTGGCCACGAAGAACTAAACCACTTGGCCATGAAGAAAGACTTTCTTCGTGGCCAATTGGTTTAGTCACTGTCTGTACAAGCTTGCCGACCAGGGTTCGATTCCCGGCCGGACAAAAGCTCTTGTCTTTGTGTGATTTAGCCTGGGGCTCTGATCCCGAGGTCGTTAAGAGAATCCAGACATTAATGTATCAAAAATATATATGGCTTATTTGAATATATATATATATATATATATATATATATATATATATATATATATATATATATATATATATATATATATATATATAAAATCAAACTGTTTCTAAACGAAAACTGGAAGGAATACGACAAACAACTGTTTTGCTAATATAACAGTGAAAACGTTTTCCGTGAGAGAGCTTGTCGTCATGCAAAACAAAATCAATATTCACATTCATATTTGTTCCAAAAGAAAGAAAGGTTCCAATTTTCGAAAGTTAATAACCAAGTCAGAACGTTCTAAGGCATTTTTTATATTTATCTAGAAAAAATGATGCTTTAAACTTTCATTGAACCCAATTGACAGTTTTGGTCATACCCCCTCTCTCTCTCTCTCTCTCTCTCTCTCTCTCTCTCTCTCTCTCTCTCTCTCTCTCTCTCTCTCTCTCTCTCTCTCTACGTATGAATGAAATCATTTTTATGTGGGTGAAATTGTGGAAATATTCTGATCATTAATCAAATCCCGAATATGTTTTGCCATTTAATCTGCCCACCGGATGATTAAGGCTTCATGCGAAACCTGAATATTTTTACATGGACATATAAAATTTGGTGTGAATTCCTCAATGGTGGAAATATTCATAGGAATTTATTTCGAATTTCATCTAAGCTTCATTATTCATATTTCATCTCATTTATGCCTAGTATTTATTTCAAATTGAGATATCACGAGAAGAACTAACTTAATGAACATAAGTTTCAGGTCAAGCGTTGCATAAGCTATAGTTTACTATTATTATTTGTGACTATATAAAGCAGACCCTCTTTCAAGCCCGTGTTATTAAAAGTTACGATTGTATCAGTAGTATTAATCATGTCCAAATTTGTCTCAGGAAAATTCATTATCTCGTATAAGTAAAGTCTATATATGAACACTAGAGTATTTCTTTTAACCGATGAAGAGTTAAGAGTGGGACATACTGTAGATCTTATGCTGTCGACACTGAGTCAGAGAGAGAAAAAGTATTCATAAAAGAGAGAAAAACCTATACCTAATCATTACTACTGATGCAGCCAAAACTTCTAATAATAGGTATTATCATCATCATCATCTTTATCTTTATCTTTACCAATATCTTCATCTTCATTTTCATTATTATTTTTATTATTATCATGATCATTGCTTCTACTCTTGAAAATAAAATAGCGTTTCTAAACGTTTTGTAAGCATAAAAGCTTTTTTTTTTTTTTACCAATATCTACAGTATATTACAATGTAGAATTCTAAAAAACATCCGTGAATAGAAATTCCTAAAACAGGAACCAGTTCCATTAACATACACAAGGATTCCGTTGATTAATTTTCACATTAAACTCGCCGTTGCCGATAATGAAAAAATTTGCAGGACTTCGCTTTGATACCTGACGTTTTAACGAATCAGTCGCCTGGGTTTGGATACACCCTATTGGATGCTATTTATTCTCATTATTCTTGAAGCATAACAAATGATCAGCTCTTCTGTTTAGATTAAAGGTTTAAAGGCTGTTCATGAATGACAGAGGCAAGGGACAGTGTCAATGCCCTATTGAGCAGGACAGTGCCCTAGAGATTGACCGTATACACATATGATGAGCGCCCAGGGCCCCTCTCCATCCAAGCTAGGACCAAGGAGGGCCAGGCAGTGGCTACTGATGACTTAGCAGATAGACCTATAGGCTCCCCCAAACCCCCCAACCTTAGCTCACAAGGATGGTGAGGTTGCCGCAACTAAAGAAACTGAAGAGGTTGAACGGGACTGGAACCGCAGTCTGGCGTTCACCAGTCAGGGACGTTACCACATCGGCCACCACAACTCCTTGGGAGTAGTCTTTACATTGGTTATTCAAAAATAGAAAGTTTTTCATCCAAGTCAAAAAGCGTAAATGCAAAAAACTACTATTTATTCTCGCTATTCCTGATGCCAAACAAATGATCAGCTCTTCTGTTTACATTACCTTAGGAGAAGACTTTATAGCGATTAAATGAGCGTTTTAATATTTTTCTAATATTTGAAAATAAAAACCTTTTAATCCAATTCAAAATGCATGAATGCATAAAATCTACCTTTTCCAGACTTGATATTCATATTTGCAGAATGAATAAATGAAGATAGTCTAGCCTGTTGTAACTTCAATTGACATGCGATAGGTTTCAATTGATTCAGGGTGAGATTACAAACGCCTCAGTTAGTCAGTGATTATTCACACAGTAAAGTAAATCTAAGGACTTCACATTTGATTAAAAGATTGACATCCATCCACGATAGGAAATCTGTATGGGTATATTGAAATTAATTTCTTATTGGAATATTTTCGTCATATTCAAGGTATAGTAATGAAATATATTCGTAACTTTTTCATGACACTGTATCTTAAAACAAAGTGTTTAAGTTTTTATATATCATCTGCAAAAAACTGTAGAAATATATAAGAACTCTAAAAATGAAAAAAGAACATATTGCAATATCAATACATGTTTGTATGTGACGTTGGCATTAGTTCATTTCCTTCACAAACACTATTATATGATTAGCCCTTTGTTCTGTAAAATAATAAACATAAATTTGTAGTATCACCCATAGAAGGAAGCAATATTTTCGTATTGCACTTAGAAAATGAGGAAAAAAATACATCCAGAATAAATTTCATTTAAAAAGAGAAGCCAATGACTTAATCATAAGCGAAATTTTAAAATTTATTCAGTAAAAAAATAATCACAGATTAACTAACGTGTTATAAATTCCATGGTTTCAACATACCGAATATAAGAATAAACTACAGCTTAGAATATTAGAATCTGATCGCATCTACTTAAAAAAAAAAATGTATACATTTAAAATCAGACGAAAAGTTCATTACCTGAAAATATGATATGAATATGACTCCGTTCGAAATATTAAAATATTTTCATGTTCGTTTATCTTATTTCTTGATGCAGATCTATATTCATATATATATTTATCTTCATAACTTATGATAAGAAATTATAGGATTTCATAGTATTTCAGTGTCTTTAACTTTTTTAGTTTATGGTAATATATATATATATATATATATATATATATATATATATATATATATAAATATATAAATATATAAATATATATATATATATATATTATATATATATATATATATATATATATATATATATATATATATATATATATATATATATATATATATACTGTATATGTATATATAAATATATATATATATATATATATATATATATATATATATATATATATATATATATATATATACTGTATATGTATATATATATATATATATATATATATATATATATATATATATATATATATATGGGCTCAGGCCATGTTGTCCTGATGGAAGTTCCTATTAGGTAGCTCTTTAGGGTATATTTGACTACAGTGATATTCCCAGAGAATTTTACCTTAAGGTATCCAGAATTCTAACTCCTGGAGCGAATATCCTTAAATAATCTCACAGGGATATCGCATAATATCAGAGGACGTATTCTTGACACGTCCCATAGCTATCTTCACCCGAACAGTATTAACGCTTCGAGGGGTTACAGTGACAAGAATCTGAAACGAGAATGAAAAGAGAGCCGCTCATAAGGCATCTCTCCTATTTCCTCTCCAGTGTGTATCTGATGAAGGCGGTAGCGCCCTCTTTATTCTTTTTCGTGTAGCTCTACTACTTGGTGTTTTCCCTTGGGTTCTCTCGTTATTTTGGATTTATTTCAATGTTTTGATGACTTTTCGGCCTTTTCTGCCTCTAGGAAGTTGAGTATTATCTTTACTATGTATAAATGTAAGCTCTTGTCGTTTTGAATTAAATCTAAAGTGATTTTAACGTAAACAAGAGCTGTTGCCTACCGAAGGCATCTTGGATGCTATCGCTCGCTCTTATGGGTCATTCAGTTAGCTGGAGCGACATTCCAGGTTTGTTACGCTTTAATAATTTACCTATTTAGCTCCGCTAAGAATGCTTATATTATACCGTCAGTTTTTAGTTCGGTGATTTCGACAGGGTCGAGGTACCGATCTTGCCTTTCGCGAGGCTTAGTAGCCTAGGCGTCTGGCCCTAGTACTTTCATGCATGATATAAGTTTTTTCCATGTGTTATATTATTGAAGCTATAGGCAAATATTTTATACATGTAAGATATTGTTGAATGTTTTTTCCAAGATTGTATACGAGAGAGTTTCGGTTAGGTAATCGATTCTCACCTTACCTAGTCTAGTTATCTAGGTACGGTAGTATACTTTTGCACATCCCCGATTGATCTTTTCTCCTCCGGAGGCTAAGTTCAATCCCTCTCTCCCTCTGTAAGCCTTCGGCTTAATCCTAGTGGTTCTATCTGTATAATAATTCAAGTATAACTATTCTAGGATATGTCTGTCCTGACCTGATAACCAGTGGGACTGTTTTTTTTTGGGTTAGGGCAAAACCTCAAAGTTTCCAGTCTGTGGTCTGCTTCTTCCTAGCATAGAGAATGAGTCTCCTTTGCTAGGTTAGGGTCGGACACAGGAAGCTTTGCTTCCCTAGTCCATGTTGGAAGGATTCTGTAAGAGATGATTCCTTCCTCTAGTGGCCTAGCAGACTGTCCTGTATTGTTTTTCTCGGGCTGGAGAATGAGCTTTCTCTGTTGCCTGGCGAGATAACTTCACCTAACTTTATTCTGGTTGGGAGGAGGACAGCAAGTATTGCCGGTCATCCTCCCTAATAGACAACTCTAGGTTAGGATGAGCTTCCCTAACTGCTGAGTGTGTCTCTTGCTAGAACGAAGGTTATAGGACCCTTATCCCTTCCCCACCTCTCTTTCTTTTATTTTCTTTTGGCCGCAGTCCTACTTCCGTACCTAGTGTAGGTTAGGATGGAGGACTGTCTCAGCTCTCTGCCAGCTGGCATTACGTGTCGGCCGGCAGAGACCCTTTGTTCTTTGCAGAGTGAACCCCAGACCTCCCTTGGTCTCCCTTCCATGTCTGCCGGTAGAGCCTGGCAGGCTATGGATTCTTTGGAAGCCTGAATGCTACATTCTCCCATTCCATAAGTTCACTCTCTCTGGATGGAAGGTCATTTGGCAATGCCGCCTTATTAGACAGGTCGGAGCCAGGCAAAAACTGCCCTTTTTTGGGGTCAAGGTTTTCTAAACTGATTCTGGTACTTTGAACCATGCTGATTCAAATAAGCTTTTGGGCCATCTGAAATTTTGCCCGAAATCCAAGATGGCGGCTAAAGTCCAAAATGGTCGCAAAAACTCACAAAATATTTTTTCACAGCGTTGGGTTTAACTATCAAGATGCTTTTTTCTCCCAGAATAGCTATTTTTAGGCAGAGGAATATGACCCTCTAGTATAAATTCCGAAAAAATTGATTTATCCTGGCGAAATCAAAGATGGCCGCCGGAGTCGGTCCACCAACTTACGGATTGCTATAACTCCAGTTCTAGATGGGCTATGACAATAATATTGGTCTCTAACCCTAGGTTTTCAGGGGCAAGGAATTCAAATCTGTCACCACTTTGAACCATAGGCTACTCTGTCACGGTAAAAATTCACTATAGCTGCATAGGTCGATATGCATTATCGGTTATTTCCTAATCACTGTGATTTTGTGAATATCTTTACACTGTACACTACTTAATTTCAGTCATTTAAGGTTTATTGTCATGTTAAAGGGTCTGAATGTCCATAATAAGGTCTCTTAAACACTAATTTTTGACACAAGCAATAACTTCACACTCTCATGAATTTTCTCTTCATGAAAGTTTGAAGAAATTGCATACCATCTGTATCATTCTTATGAAACTAACCAGAAGTTTATTTCAGATTCATTGAAACCGTGGAAAGGATAACAAAATGGCAGCCACTCCATTTCTAAGCAAAGGGCCAAGTAGAGGACTTTGTAGTCTCTGCAACAAACTGGTCAATGATAATGAAGACATGGCCAAGATTGGACTAGCTGCACTTGAGTCACTGAAAGGATTAGCAGAGAGGTGGGCTTGTATTGACAGCAGGTTAGCTTTGTCCTCACAGTTCCCGTATTCAGAATTTAGATAAGCGTCACTTAGGCTAGATTTAGAGAAACATGAGTTCATAATTCATGACAGTTGTCGTATCAACTTTCGAAATACATTGGGCCGTCTAGAAAATCAGTCACGCCAACTTCAGCAATCAGGGTCTGCAGAAGAATCATGTTCAGAATCATCCACTAGCCAACCTGCGCCTCAGCAATACAGAGTTCGGCGGGGATCACTGCAAAAGAAGGTCTGCTTTGTATGCAATGAAGCATTGGTCGCTGATGAAAATGCTTTTAATGAAGGTGGACTTGGAAGGTGTTGTGAAGATAATGCTTTCACCCATCTCCAGCAGGCAATGGAGAAATGGATCGAGGATTCTACCAATAAACACCACGAAGCTGCTTTCCACAAGATAGGCAAACGGCTACTGGTGCACTCCAGTGAAGTGAATCCTGTTGCGTACACTGCGGCTACCATTCAGGGCCATGGTCTACGAGAGATGGATTTGACCAAAGCATTTGCAAGACTTATTCGACGAAAGATTACCCAAAGACAGAGAATCAAGTGGCCTCTTGATGCGGAAGAGTTATATAGTCTTTTAGATAGTTATAGATTGATACATAGACTTGCAGCATCACGTGGGCCCCAGAAACGGCTCAGCGTGAAGGATCTTCCTTTGTGCTCGGATACCAATCCTTGGAGGTATGCCGAACACATGCCAATGACAACCGGGAAGATCGTGATCTCAGAAAAGTTTGGAGCAATTCCCCTGGAAGAAATGGAATTTTGGCCCAACAAAGATTCTTATCCGGACTGCTATATCCGTCTTAAGAAGGAGCAAGCCTCAAAGGAGGAGACGGAGCCAAAGGAGGTCATAGTTTTTTACCATAGTAAAGCCCAGACGTTACTAGCGAGCTCGATGAAAGAGAGGGGCTTCACTAACTCAAAGGTGCCTACCTTGAGTAAGAAGCTTCCCTCCTTTGTGGCCTCTCCTACTAGAGCCTTTCCCTTCTTGTAAAAGGGATATAAGGCAGCCTTAAAGGCTGTGGAGGCAGGGAAACCATGCCCTTCCTTGGAGGAGTGCAAGCCGTTATCTTTGACCTTGCACTTAGACCAAGAAGACTGGAAGGACGTACACCTTACCTTCTCAGTCGGGAAGCTGGAAGATGATATTGCTGAACTCCATTTCGGTGAGGCACTTCCAAAACTGACGGAGGTTCTCTTGCGTAGAGAGCAAGAGACAGAAGAAAGACTTGCGGCATCGATGTCGTTGCAAACGACACTAGAAACGATGGCAAGTGACCCCATGAACCAGGATATGTTCATGGTTGTGGCCAGAACCTATCTGGTCACAGTTACGAAGGATCTCTATAGCTTTATTGAAGCTAGGAGAGCCTGTAGAGAGTTCGTGTTCGCCTCGGCTGCGGTGAAGCACGAACCGAGGAAATTGATCTCCTCTCATATTTGGGGTAAAGACCTCTTTCCCAATGAAGTGGTTAAAGAGGTAGTAGACAAGGCCGCCACATAGAATAGGAACCTTCTCAAAAATGTGGGGCTTAGATCTTAGGAGAAAGTCTTCTCCAGATGAGGGTGCCCAACCCAAGAGGAAGACAAAAAGGCCTAGGCCATCCTCTCGGCTGGCTAAACCCTACTGACAGCAACATCAACAACAAATTCCTGTGACCGCGGTGCCTCAGATAGTGGCACAACCTCCAACCACGTACCAGCTGGTACCTCAACAAGTGGCGACACAGTCGCCAGTTTTTAACACAGCCTTCGAAAGACAGACTTCTTCCTCTCGTTCGAGAGCTAGAGGAACAGCCAGAGGTTCTTCTAGACGCCCTTCAAGAGGAAGGGGATAAAAGGGAGGACGCGGTCAAGGAGGCAAGGCCTCAGGTCCACAACAGCAGAAGTAAGAGACTTCCAGTAGGAGGGAGACTACGGCTATTTAGGGATAGCTGGACCTTCGATCACTGGGCCCACAGCCTAATTAAAAATGGACTAGGTTGGAGCTGGAGCAGTCCTCCACCTCAATTTCCTCAATTCTTCCAACACTCATCCCCCGTTCTGAATGAATATGTCCGAGAACTCTTAGACAAAAGAGTAATCCGGAAAGTTAAGTCCATAAAATTCCAAGGAAGGCTGTTTTGTGTTCCAAAGAAGGACTCAGAAAAACTCAGAGTCATTCTAGACTTGTCGCCACTCAACAAGTTCATAGTGAACTACAAGTTCAGAATGCTCATGCTTCAGCTGATAAGGACCCTACTGCCCAGAAGGGCATATGCTGTCTCTATAGACATGTCTGACGCTTATTGGCATGTTCCAATTAATCGTCACCTCTCCTCCTACCTAGGCTTCAAGTTACATAGAAAACTTTAAGCCTTTAGAGCCATGCCTTCCGGGCTAAACATAGCCCCAAGGATTTTCACGATGATCGCGGACGCAGCCGTCCATCAATTACGCCTAAAGGGGGTCCAAGTAGTAGCCTACTTGGACGACTGGCTGGTGTGGGCAGCATTCAGGACAGAATGTATGCAAGCTTCTAAGATAGTGATCCAGTTCCTGGAACATCTGGGATTCAAGATCAACATAAAAAAGTCTCGACTTTCTCCAGCTCAGAAATTTCAGTGGTTGGGAATCCACTGGAATTTGGAGTCACATCGACTTTCCATTCTTAGTAAGAAGAGGAAAGAAATAGAAGGATCTCTCAAGAGACTATTGAAATCCAAACGGATATCAAGACGCGAACAGGAGAGAGTGCTGGGCTCTCTACAGTTTGCTTCAATAACAGATGCAGTGCTAAGAGCACAGCTTAAGGATGCAACAGGAGTCTGGAGAAAGTACGCATCAAACGCGCGAAGAGATCTAATAAGACCACTACATACTCGACTGCGAACACTTCTCAAGCCGTGGTCCAATGCCAAGCAATTGAAGAAATCAATACTTCTTAAACCTCCTCCCCCGTCAGTAACTATCCATACAGACGCTTCAAAGGAAGGCTGGGGAGGTCACTCTCATCAGATGAGAGTCCAAGGAGCTTGGTCCAATCTTTTCAAGTCATTTCACATCAACTTTCTAGGAGCCATGGCCGTACTTTTGACACTAAAGAAAGTTTCTCCTCGCCACGCGACCCACATAAGACTGGTTCTAGACAGCGAGGTAGTAGTGAGATGCCTGAATCGACAAGGGTCGAGGTCACCTCAAATCAATCAAGTGATGTTGGTCATATTCCGTTTGGTGGAAAGGAAGAAATGGCACCTGTCAGCAGTTTACATTCAAGGGTTCTGCAATGTGACAGCGGACGCTCTATCCAGGTTTACACCTTTAGATTCAGAATGGTCCCTTGACGCAGGATCGTTCTCCTTCATCTCGAGTCAAGTCCCAGAGCTGCAGATAGACCTCTTTGCGACGAAAGACAACAAGAAAGTAGATCGTTTTGTGTCCCCATACGAGGATCCGCTAGCAGAGGCAGTGGACGCTATGTCCCTGGACTGGAACAGATGGTCCAGTATCTATCTGTTCCCTCCGCACAACCTCCTTTTGAAGGTCCTCGATAAGCTGAGATCCTTCAAAGGTAAAGCAGCAATAGTGGCCCACAAGTGGCCAAATAGCGTGTGGTTCCCTCTGGCATTGGAACTACCACTAAAATTCGTACTGCTACCGGATCCATCCCTGTCTCAGCGAGTACAGAAGTCGACTGTCTTCGTTTCATCACAGAAAACACGGAATCTACATCTCATGATTTTCTCTCCTTAACGATGAGAAAAAGATTCGGTGTTAAAAGTCAGTTCAGACTTTTGGAGGAAACCAGAAGACATTATGAGGCTTCAGGGAAGAAACAGATATCCCTGGTCAAGGCGAAGAAACCAAAAGAAATCTAGACAGATTCCTATTTATCATTCTTCATTCACCTTCATGGGCAAGATTTAGCAGCCAACACAATTTTTTTGTTCAAGTCTGCCTTGACAAGACAGATACCATATGCCTTACATGTCAACCTTTCTAACGACGTTCTTAATGAACTACAAAGGCCCATGCTAGGCTTAGCCCTTCAGCGCCTCCAAGGACCCTTTGCATGGTCAGTAGATAAGATTCTTCATTGTGTATAAATAATGAACAATGAGGAATGCGCTTAGAGGGCCTTGAATTTTAAGTCATATTTCTGCTTGTACTCGCTTTTAGGGCCAGAGTTAGTGAATTAGTGGCTCTCTCTAGAGAGGAAGGCCACGTCCAGTTCTTGGAGGGAGAACTGAATCTATTTCCAGATCCAACGTTTCTTGCCAAGAACAAGCTACCCACCAACAGGTGGTGTCCCGAGAGAATCTGCCCTCTGAAGGAAGAGGCATCTCTATGTCCAGTGGAGTGCCTTAGGTCTATCTTCATAGAACTTTAGACTTTATGGGAGGACAGCTGTTCAGAAGAGAAACCCTGGGTTCAAAGTTTTCCATAACTAAGGGCGAAACTCACCCGTGTTATTCGCAGAACAGATCCAGACAGTTCACCAGTTAGTCATGATCCGAGGAAAGTTGCCTCTTCCATAAAATTTCTTTGAACATCCTTGTTTGTACACCGGCTGGTATTCACCCAAGGTGTTCTTTACGCACTATGCGAAGCTAGTGGAGCAACTTAAGAATTCTGTGGTAGCAGCAGGTAAAATTCTTTAACCTTCTGTTTTAAATCTGTGAGGAACAGTGTAATTAATTTGGGACGATTAATTAAGAGGGTGCGTGTGTAGTCACTGTATGTTACTACACACTGAGCGATAGGCCACGAAAGTGTTCTTACGAACTGTTCCATTGTCGTCGGTGAACTATAGCATAATGCGGACACTTGTGCCAAGCGTTTTTTACGCTAGTGTAAATTAACAGTATACAGACTATATCATTATTATTAATAATTCAATTGAAGTGGCAAATCTGTTTCCTAGTAGACAAATCAATATTTTCTGTTGACTGTTTTTCTTTATGCTTTGATGCATATCATCCACGTTTTATAAATCTTATAAAAGTTGATCTGATATGTACGTTTATTAAATTTTAATAAACTAGTTCATAGTGAACCCTGCGTCTTTTTCGCCCACACTCATTTTATTAGAAAAGTACTGAGCAATAAGATTAATATATGGATATTTTTATCACGGTATGTCTTTTAAGACTGTTCCCTGATTAAAGCGAAAGTCCACTCACTCTAACCCTTCCTTGGAAGGGTTGACGTGGTACCCTAATGGGATAGTGGCAAAGAGGCAAAA
>NC_090735.1:28948950-28951450 GCF_036898095.1 Palaemon carinicauda | reverse complement strand
GTAATGGACTGGATAATATTGAGCAATGTAACACCTGTCTCGATATGCCTGCGAGATATTCGAATATACGAAAGATGAAACCTCAGAAAATACTGCTTAAATTTTGATTATTTCCAGGTGTTCCAATATCTACCAATGAAACCCTGTCTTTCTTTATTCAATTAATCGTCTTATTCGAAAGTCTCTCTTATTTATTTATTCACAGTTGTAGAGGTGACACGCAAAGGGAACATTCTAAAACTCAGGATTTCTCAGAAAAATCTGATATGTTAAAAATGTATGAAGAACCAACAGAGTACAAAACTAACCTTTTTTTTTACAAGTGAGGAAGGTGTTGACTTCACGATACGTTTCTGGTATTTGTTTCTCCCTTAGGATTTTAATCTTTTCACTTCGGCTGTTGACATTACATATCTATGATAAAGATTGTATTATTATTATTATTATTATTATTATTATTATTATTATTATTATTATTATTATTATTATTATTATTATTACTCGCTAGGCTACAACCCTAGTTGGAAAAGTAGGATCATATAAGCACAGGGTCTCCAAAAGGGAAAATAGCCCAATGAAGAGAGGATATAAGGAACCTACAAGAAAAGAAAATAACAATTAAAACAAAATATTTTAAAAATAGGGACATATAAAACTATAAAAATTTAAAGATCAAGAGGAAGAGAAATAATGTGCCTGAGTGTACCCTCAAGCAAGAGAACTCTACCTAAGACATTTAAAGACCATGGTACATAGGCTATGGCACTATCCAAGACCATATAGCAATGGTTTTATTTTGGAGTGCCCTTCTACGCTTACCAAGAGGGAAGTAGCCACAGAACAATTAGATCGCATTAGTTAACACTTTGAGCGAAGATTGTTTGGTAATCTCAGTATTGTCAAGAGTATGAGGAAAGAGGAAAATATATAAAGAATAGGCCAGATTATTCAGTATATGCGTAGGCAAAAGGAAAATGGGCCATAACCAGAGAGGATCCCATGTAGTACTGTCTGGCCAGTCAAAGGACCGTATAACTCTTTATCGGTAGTATCTCAACAGTTGGCTGGTGTCCTGGTCAACCAATTACCTATCAAGAAAATATACTTTATAGTATTAGGGATAATATTTTTTTTCATACAATATGGCTGAGAAATTGTAAATAGACCCATTTTAGTTACAGGAATTGCAAATAGATCTACCATTAAGTCAGGAAGCCAAGGTCAGAAAATGTGCAACACCCAGCTGATTGCATGTTAGAATAGTTCAACAAGTCTAAATAGATTGTTCAGATACAGATAAATATGAATCCACTTGTTGGACATTATAGATATGGAGAGTATGACCGCCATAACAGTTTTCAAAATGGCCGCCAATTTCTCAACTTTTTTTCATATTTCAGCTTCTAATTGCAATAAACTCACAATTTTGGAGTCAATTCCTATGTTTTTCATCGTATATAAGTTGATTCTTGCATTAAGATAGACCTTGGTGTATACATTCTCCGAAAAAAATTATTTTTCAAAAATATTTGACAAAATTTGTAGGTGTTCCTAATTCACATTACTAAGAATTAGAACCCTTAATATACAATATATAATGCATGGATTTTTAAACTTAGCTTATACTTGTAATGAACTCGTATTGATTAAATTGCTTTAATTTTGTATTGCTAGACTGGGTTAAGTCTGTTTGGGGTGCAGATATCTATGGTTATCTACGGATACGTCCCTCAATATACACAATATCTTAGGATAGTCGTTCCGGGGGCTTGAACCCCGTGATACCTGACGGTAATTCTCTTGTAATATCACTCACAGAAATATCATACAGTAGGAAGCTGGCGGAAGGAACTTCCATCAGGACAACATGGCTATCTCACCCAAAAATAGATTTTTCCTAGGTCAAAATCCGTTTTTTAATGTGTTGGTAACTTTGTTATGTTTACTAATAATAGAAATCAGATTCGACTGTGGTTGACCTGTTACAAACTTTGCTCATCGTCGTGTTTCGGTTGTGTTTGGTGATCGTTTGATGTAACGTATAACCTTGGAATTTGGGTGTAGTTTGATTGTATGTTTTTATGTTTAGCTGTATGTTAGATTCTGTAATTTCTTATTTTGATATTATCTTATTTAAACGTTTTATTAATCATCAAATCTAACTATGGCTTTTGAGTTGTGGGGTTTTATGTTATAGTTTTGTTATTTATTTTTATTTGTTATCTTTGTATATATTCATTGGTTGGTCACGTGACATGTGTACCTGTTGACCGCTTTTGAAACGAGAATATACGGAGTCTTATTTGTGAAGTCGTAGTATCAATTTGTATTTGTGGAATTGGGAGAGTTTCAGATGCCTTTGCCAACAAACATGACAGAGATATCCATTCCTCCCTTAAAGATCTTTTGTCAGAAACTGAAGAGGTGCAGGTCCTGTTTAGTGAGTTTGAAGATTCATGTTCAGAGAATGCCACTTTTTGTTATTGGAGAACCTACATGA
>NC_090735.1:28901450-28906450 GCF_036898095.1 Palaemon carinicauda | reverse complement strand
TTCAGGAAAAATTTAGTTATGCATCAATCTGTGTTGTTTGACTTGCTAAAAATACTTCAAAGAATGCTAAAAACTACTGAAAATTTAAATGATACCCATCTACAAAATAACTATTTATTGGAAATATATTAAAATGTAAGTATACAAAAAAAAGACGACGTAAATATTCACAAAAAATAGAAATATACATATACACATAAATCCCTTTAGGGACACCTTCTTAGATGGCAAAGCAACAGCGTGTAATTGCTGGAAATGAATTGGACCCATAGAAGTCAAGATCTGAAATGAAAAAAAAAAAAAAGGTAATTTTTGGCCAAAAAACTAGTCCAAGTTTCACTAATTTTTTCTGGTACCTAAATGAAATAGGAAGAGGCTAATTTCTTTATAGAATAAACTCATATTATCCTAGAACAGAAGTAAATAATAAAATGTGTACTAAGATGTAATTTACTGTTATATCAGGGGCGAAATCCAAAGGTCATTTTTTGATGGCCTAGTTTCACAATGTAAATTTCTTATGAAAATCATTGTATCTCCTATAAAATATGATATTTATGCATTAAAATATACCAAAATATCACGAATGCTATACAGAACAAGAATATATAGAGATATGCCAACTTACCTTTCGGGTATGTCAACAAAATGGCCGCAGACCGCAACAACTCTTACAGCCCAATCTACCACTTGAAATGAAGAATGGGTATGTAAATTTCAAGGTGTTATTTATCTATCTAATTATTAGTGGATTGGAATAAAACTGATATGATGGCTTTATGGATGATTGACAATTATTTTTATCGTATAAAATTTAAATTCTTTGAAATAAATTTTAGTTAAAAAATGGGTGATATCTATTTTGTAAAGATTAAAATTTCCGTATTAATACAAACAAGTAGTAAAAAAAGAAAGTTTCATGATTTAACCTAGCTCCAACTATCAGGTACAGTTCAGATACAAGACAGTTTGAAGCTATAGACAAACAGGCTTCCTGCTCCTCAAACAAGTGGTGTTTGTCATGTGGTCAGTCTTAGGTGGGCAGCTATGACAGTGAGTCCTTTCAGGAAGCTTGATGTGATCAACACAAAATTTATACCATACTTACAGAAAGAGAAAATAGAATTAGTAACTAATAGAAGTAAAAGGATATCAAATAGCAAATCGGTAGCCAATTAAAGTAAAAGGAAATCAAAATAAGAAACTGCTGACCAATAAAAAGTAAAATAATATCAAATTATTATATATACATAAACTATGATCTATATCAATAATGATGATAATAATAATAATAATAATAATAATAATAATCATAATAATAATAATAATAATAATAATAATAATAATAAAACACTATATAAATCAATTTCAAGTACCTAATACACATAAGAAAAATATTGACAAATACGAAGGAGAAATTATCAGAGAAATAAATATCAAACACATGAGGTTGCAAGCTCCATATTATCATCAACATCTCTTTTTAACTCCATTAGAAGTGTGTTGATGACATCCATGCCGAGGGAATACTGCCTGCTGGTCATTATTGAAGATAAATTCAAAATAAATAGAAAAAAATCAGAAATTTGCAACAAATAAAAAAAATTCAGAAATTAGCATTTGAGGGAAAATGGACCTCATGGCAATATATGGCATCTAAGCCAAAACCAATGTCATGCAAGTGGTAGACACACCATCCACCCACACTTTCCAACTATAAAGAACCAAACAAGTATCAACACTGTTCGACAATTTATAATTATGTAATAACTTTGCTGTTTGATCACTTACCCCTATAAAGGTATTTCAGGGTCGAGGTCGACCCCTGGGGGGGGGGAACGGGGAAAGAGGGAAGTTAGACGAAAATCAGTCCTAAAGCAGACAATGTCATGTAGACTAGTCACCCCTTGCAGGTCGATCACTTCCATATTAGAGACAGCTGATGATTTATGGGGAAAAAAATAGGTTTTGAACATGCTGTAGGGGTCGCGTACGACCCATCATACCTGTCCAGGGTCACATGTCAAAAAAAGAAAAAAAATATATTTGGAATATAATATGTTAAATAAATACATCGAGGTTTTCCTTTGCATCCAAAACTGCTAAGTAACTCAAAGGAACCAACTTTAATATCTGATAACTTCGGTTACTTACTGTTTTATTAATACCAAAAGTTTTGTCGACTTAACCGCGCCGGTGTACCGGTTTCAAATTACCCCCTTCAAATCTTACCCCCCGGTAGTTTGAAACCGGATTCACATTACCGAGGGGGTAACTTGAAACCGGTTTCAAGCTACCCCCGGGGGTAATTTGAATCCGGTTTTATACTACCCCCTGGTTTAAAATTACCCCCCTCGTTTTTGCGCAGGATCTCATTATTTATGAATATTAATAAATTGCTTTTGATCAGGGTCAACACAATCATTAGGTAATATGTATATACATGTACTGTTTCACCTATTGGTATCGTTTATTAATATCCAGCCTTTATCCGTCTTATGTTTATATCTTAGCTAATAAATGTCGGATATTCCATTATCAGTCATGGGCGCATATTTGACCGAGACAGGAAGAAGAGGTGAAATTTGATTTTGACGGTTATTTTTTCCATTATTTGAAATATTTCATAATTAATCGACAAAATTAATTTCTTTACAACAAAGGTTATATTAGCAAACGTGGTTATGGTGACTTCGTCATATGAAGTTAGTGCTATCACAAAAGATTCAATAAATTAGTTTATTCAGACCATTTTCATGTCTTTTTTTTATAATGTTATCAGTATGCTTAATACCCTTGACCCAATTTACCTTGCAAATCTGAAACAAAGTCGTTTTCGATATGTTGGTTGCATCTGTGACACGTTTGATTGTTTGGTCAATTCCTAATTTAACAATTTCATTATCATTTTCCCATTTTTTTTCTTAATATTTATTTTAGTAAATATTTTTTCCCATGTAATGCTAAAACAGGGTTCATTATGATGGTTTTGATTTCAAATATTTTTACGGGTAATATCTATCTTTTTTTACTTAATAATTGTTTTGTATAAAGTTAGATGCGTCATAGTTTGTGTTTAATTGAAAGATAAGGCCTGTTAATGTATTGCCTTATTTATATTAGAAATACACATACCGTACATTCATTCGCTTGATATTTCTGTGCAAAACTGAATGTTTGTCATGATTTCTACTGTGTTTTTTTTTTGGAAGCAAAAATCTATTGTTGGTATTATAACTGCTCATTTGGAAGAGCATGCCAGGTAATATACGGTGCTTAACTAATTATAGAAAAAGATATACCGTATAATATAGAAAAGGATATACCATACATTATAGAAAAAGATATACCGTACATTATCCTCATATTTGTGTGTGATGCTAAATGATGGTATGTGTTCTCAAATGTTTTTCAAGAAGTATGTCCTTGAAAGATATAAATGCGATAAGTCACAGACACCTGGATTAGCGTTCCTGGCTTAGTATCCTTTACCGATGAAGGGTCCTCTCAACACCAGATGTTTATAAATGACAGAGGATTAACTTAAAGCTTACTCAGATCGACAAGGTCAAATTTTCCTTAACAATAAAGATTTTATCGGCCTTAGTTCTCTCGGGAGACATATATATATATATATATATATATATATATATATATATATATATATATATATATATATATATATATATATATATATATAGTAGGTACTCGACAGTATAGCTCCAGTTGACCCAACTTGACTGAACTTGACTCTGATGCAGTGTGCTCACGGCAATCAAGCAAAACAGTATAGGCCTACCCGTCCTGACTCCTGAGTCCCTACAGTCGTTCAACATTATCGCCATTAACAGGTAATTATAGTGCGTGTGTAGTTCTTCCCGATTTCATATTTTGTTAAATTTTTGTGTTTATTTAATGGAACCTCTTAGCTGGGTAATTCGCTGCAGACGCCTCGACAAAAGTAACGTAAAACATGCCCGAGTTTGTTCTCTTCATTTCCAACATTTTGAAGATGATGTAAAATCCCAGATACGTGAAGTTCCTCCTAAATGCTTAAAGAGCACAGCTGTGTCATCAGTTAATTCATTGATGCTATTGTTTGTGGCCTAGGACCTTCTGATATGAGAATATGGAATCATTTTTGTATAAACCCGATCAACTCGAATAGAATTTCACTTAAAACACTCAACAGCAAATAGAGAAATATTTGTTTTTGCAGATACACCTCATATGCTTAAGTTATCTAGAAATCTTTGCTAAAATCAGTATTTTCTTCAGAATGTGCGATTTATAAATAAAAAAACTTATAGATAAAAAAAGATACCAGCACAAAGCGAATACTAAGAAATTAAAAAGAACATCTTTTGAAAGAATTTTTTTTTTGTCATAAAATATTTGTTGAAGTAAAGACGTTTTGTCATATGTTCAAGTAAAGAAGTTTTGTCAAAAAATATTCGTTCAAGTCGAGACTATCCCAAGTTGTTTTTTTATTTCTTAGATGATTTATTTTTACTTAAAATATATATATTATGTATATAGATATGCAGTATAATCTATTTTCTACCAAATAACGAAAAGTATATATGTATTTATTTTCTTCGTAATTCTGATATGTAAATAAATCTTGTGAATGTTTGATTATAAAATTTATTATGTTATGGTTGGATGTTTCTGTGTTACAACTTAACCAAATCACAGTATCATTTGTCCAAAGGTCGTCCGTATGGCTGCTGAACGGAAATCCGACAACCTCGACATCATCTTTGAATACGTAGTTAATTCAAATTACCCACACGGGGCTTCGAAAAACGAAAAAGCCAATATTCGAAGACTAGCAAAAAAATACTCATCTAATTGTGGTCAGCTGTACTACCACCACAGAACCGTGAGATCATCATCTACGTCTGACGCTGGTGATGTAGAACTCCTTGTCATCCGAGACCCAGAAGAACAGCGCAGAATCATCGCCAGTGTTCATCAAGGTGCTGGCAACAGCGACA
>NC_090735.1:28883950-28896450 GCF_036898095.1 Palaemon carinicauda | reverse complement strand
GAAATAATAATAATAATAATAATAATAATAATAATAATAATAATAATAATAAAGCAATATTATTTACAGGTTTACTAGAATTTGCTATTGAATAAGCCAACATAATAAATTATGTTCGAAATATAATAGCGTTTCGGGTAGGTGTAAAATCAGGAATAGCTTTAGGTTAAAAAAAAAAATCTCCACAAAATTTGCTTAACTCTGGTTGCGCTGCCTTTGTTGCTCCCTGACTCAGGGGATTGCATCCAATTTCTAATATACATGCATGATATTTCGCATTACATAGCATAAATTGAGAGAGAGAGAGAGAGAGAGAGAGAGAGAGAGAGAGAGAGAGAGAGGACATCTTCCTTAGAAAGAAAGTGTGTCATGTTGGATAAAGATTTATATTATATTTTCCTAATCTTAAATTTTAAAACATGTAGCTATTATTCTACTACGAAAAATAAATGTATTTTTTACAAATGTTTTAAAACTGCAATACTATTCTGATCCATTATAAAAAAAAAAATTAAATTCGTCTTTAGTTGGTTATTATTCAATTATGGCAGTGTAGTGCCTCTTGTGTAGATTAAAAACTAGTTAATCAAGTAGGTTACCTCCTTTCAGCCTCTTATTAGTAATACATCAATTAAGCCGAGACACATTATAGAAAACGTAAGTGTAATTATACATGTTTTATTCTAGTGATCTTTATCAAAAGCAGGAAGATACAGTGGCAGCCTGATGTTCACTAGCATATCAGTTGGACTTTTATTCCTCAGTCGCTTGCGGAAACTCTTTTGTCTATAGATGAATTTGTTTTCGCGTATTTCAATGTGTGTGGTAATGAATACATAAGTTCAGTTTTTTTTCTGTTGTTGATTACCTCATATTATAAGATTATATAGACGATCTTCACAAATTGGAATCTTATTCTAATTCTATTTACACTTCAAGCCATTTCAATTTCATTCACTTTTTTCTGTGTAAAACATTCAATAATTTGATATAATCATAACTATACACGATTAAATAAGAAATATAAGTAAAAATTAGCAACTATATTAGTAAAATTGAGGACCCAAATAAGTAAAAGGAATAGTAATAGACTTTCTTGACTCCAACTTGTCTTTCAATGCCCTAATAAATAAGTTAGTAAAAACTGCCGGTTATCATCCGGGACATATTGCTTCTATAAAAAAGTAACTGGATGAATTTTCCGTAAAGAAACTTGTGACAAACTGTGATTATAAGAATCGACTACTGTAACTCCATATACTACAATCTACCAAAAGTAAACTTAATAAATTACAAAACATAATAAAACATTGAAGCAAGACTGACAAAAGGTGTCCCACTTATAAAAAAGGGGGGGGGTGGATTTAAAATATGTGCAATAACCCATCAAGTTATCAAAACTAGTTGTCCAAAATATTTAAGAGAATTGCTATATATTGTGCAACCAGCAAATCATTCTGACACGAGAATAGTTATAGATGGTTTCAAACTCTCATAGTCTAGATAAATGTCTACTGTAGGCTCTAGAGCCTTTAGATATGTGGCCCCGAGACTATACAATGGGCTCCCACGAAACATCCGAATAATTGGATACATTAAGGCTTTCAAGAGGAAACTGGAGACCACATTATTTGTGTGTTTCGACAGTGATGATGAAACAGTAAGCGAACAATACGTATTGTGAAATGTTAAATGCCCACGAATAAACATCATAAACAACCGTCGAGGTCCTGTAGAGAGTTGGGTTCCCTGCTGTACAGTACCAGATAAGCAAACTGCAACACATTCTTGAGAGGGTTATAACGAGCAGCCCCGATCTTATGATTTTCCAGTGAAATTGGTATATAAATTTTGCCATTGTATTGCTTAAATGAAAAATTTATTTTTAAACAAAATGTAATGTTTTGCAAGATTAACAGCACGAACAGAAAATGAATTTGCCCTTGGCAAAGGACTCATCCATAAGCTATTATGTTCGTAAAGAAATAATGAATGAGCCATCAGCGGAAATAAAATATCATTTACATGGAATAATTCAAAGTAAATTAGCTTTTTTATGACGCTATTATCATTAAAAAGATAAGCTTCATCATTGCCATTATGGAAGAGGCATTAGCCATGCAAGATTAATTAAAGTCATTAGTATAAGATATACTTTTCAATTGGATATAAGAGAGAGAGAGAGAGAGAGAGAGAGAGAGAGAGAGAGAGAGATGAAATCGGGAGGGGGGGGGGGCTGTAATATACCGAGATAATCTAACGGATTGCTGAATAATGAGCAAAATTAAATTTCAGAATTATAAAAGCCAGTATTAATATTGCCCCGATTTCATCTCTCTCTCTCTCTCTCTCTCTCTCTCTCTCTCTCTCTCTCTCTCTCTCTCTCTAAACAATTTCTAAAACTCAAAACCACCACGCAGATAACTTATAAAACAACAATTGCTCATCAGCAGTCTGCTAGACTGGAGTTCGAGACCCGTTCAAGTTAGATAGTTTCTCGTAATGTTTGTAACCTCACCATCCTTATGAGCTAGGGAATTAGGGTTTGGGGAGCATATATTGTAGGTCTACCTACTGAGTCATCAGCAGCCTTTGCCTGGCCTTTCTTGGGCCTAGCTTGATAAAGAGGGGTCTTGGGAGCTGATCATATGTACTATATATCTGGTCAGTCCGTAGGACATTGTTCTGTACATTGCCTCTGCTATTCATGAGTAACCTTTAAACCTTTGATACATCCACACACATGCATGTTCACATGCATACATAAATTCACATTAAAACAGACAATCCGTTCTTCAGACGTATTGGTAGCCAATAGTCAAATTTTATTTTAGTTCGATTATGATTTTCTTTCATCCTGAAAGTCTGTTGTTTGCATTGTACTTGGAACTTACTTGAAGATACTGTATTGCTAAAAATTTTATTTTCTCTTCCCTACTCTGCATCAAGCTAAGTAATCAATCATTTATATAACCTTTAAAAAATAGTTCAGTAAGCGTTTCAATAAAAAACATTTTTCCATTATTTTAGACTTCTACCGAAGTCTTAAATCATCCAGAATTTGAACTCTACTTACATGGTCCCTTTTTTTCTTTTATAATAGAGCCAATGTTTATTTTTGTTGCATCTACATCAAAATTTCCATCGTACGTCTTAAAGGTCTTCTTTTCATCCTCGTATCTCTTGTGTATTGAAGGCTCTCCTCTTATTCTTCAATACAGAGTGCACCCGGGAGTCTCGTTCGCTGTTCTTCAAAATCGCGAGAAATAATCCATCGTGAGTGAGATATATTGGCCCCTCATCATTCGTATTCTTTGTTGGGGGCGAGAGAAGTTGTTCAAGAATCGTATATATTAGAATCTGTTATTTTAGGATATTGACTACAGTTCTACCTTGGTTAAAACGTTTGCAGTTGTGTACACAGTATGCGAACAAAAGTAAATTCAAGGAATCTTAAAAAACTGTTTTCACAAGCTCACAATTATAGACTGGGCTGTAACTTCAGAATTATGGGACCCAGTAGGGATTTTTTAGGAAAAGTGGTTAACCAGCATTTCTTAAAACTTCAAGGTGTTCCAAACCAGAATCCATCGGTTACCCTCCAAATATGTCTCTGGTGTTCTATGTTTCCTCTTCCAACAAAGCCAACCCCTCAACCCTAAACCGCGTCGCAGGGAGATTATCTCCCGGGCGCATGTGGGTGACACGTGACTCTGCCACTCAGTGACAAAGGAGCTCACTCGTCTTCCCCATACAATAAGGCAGGTCCTACCGAGACATTGTGACGGGTGTGTGCGCTGTCCTGCTCTCTGCCTGGAATTTTCCACAGGGGGGAAAGTTTGTGATTTAGGGAAATTTCTACCCTGCGTACAGGGTTAACATAAAGTACAAATTAAGTTTGCATATCATCAATCTAGGGTTTTAGAGTTTCTCTTTCGATGTAGATTTTATAATAAACCTGTTATGAAGTTGAGCATGTTTTTATTTATTTAAAAAAAAAAGGGTAAAATTTTCCCGGCAAGTTAGGGAGATTTCCCTTCTGCGGGCAGGGTTAACATAGAGTACAAATTAATTTTATGTATTATCATTCTGAAGTTTAAGAGTTACTCTTTCAATGTTTATTTTGTAATAAACCTGCCTTGGAGAGAAGTATTTTCTTTTTCATTTTCCATAAAGGGGTAAAATTCCCCTAGCGATGTAGTTACAGTCTTCAAAAACAACGATAGGGTTTAGGTAAACTGGTGCTTCAATATTCACCTGCACCAAGGTTGCCTGTCATTTGTTCAAGAAAAACTCTACATCTATCAAAACATGACAATTATTTCTTTCCTTCAACTAAATTCCCTTTTTTATTGAAATACCCTAAAAAATGAATGAGTAATACAGTACAAACAAGCATAAAATTTTTTTAGGTGTCATGAGTAGCTTTCCTTAAAATGCTGTTAGGAACAGCTCAGACACATTTTTTTTTCTTTTTTATACATACGTTACTTTTATCTTGAGAATACATTGTAAATGAAGTAAATAAGGAATATTATTTCTATTTCTATCTGCTCGTGGATGATGCTGCCAATTTGAAGCGAGCCCACACCCCGTGTTCTAAAGAAGGTCTCATCTGTCAAGACATACGAAGTGGAAAATTACCAAAGGGAGGACAGCATAAATTGACAATAAAATATGTTGCACATATACAAGATAAATTGTGTTATAGAGGAAACTAGCTAACAATCGATCGTATAAAGAAGACATCAATAACAGATGCAGAAAAAAAACTGTGGATACTACCACTAGAGAGAGAGTTATGTGATCCTCTGACTGGCCAGACAGTAATGCATTGGATCTCTCTCTCTGGTTACGGCTTATTTTTTTTTTGCCTACACATATACCGAATAGTCTGGCCTATTCTTTACAGATTCTCGTCTTTCCTCGTACACTTGACAACAATAAGATTAATAAACACTTCTTCACCCAAGGGGTTAATTAGTGTTCTGCAATTGTTTAGTGTACTTTCCTCTTGGTAAGGGTAGAAGAGACTCTTTAGCTATGGTAAGCAGCTCTTCTAGGAGAAGGACACTACAAAATTAAACCATTGTTCTCTAGTCTTGGGTAGTGCCATGGCCTCTGTACCATGGTCTTCCACTGTCTTGGGTTAGAGTTCTCTTGCTTGAGGGTACACTCGAGCGGGTAATTCTTTACAAAACCACGCTTTCTATTTATTCCCAAATTATGTAGTCCTGCAGCTCTCCTCTTCTTGTATAGTAATTAGGAGCTTCTTTAAATGCTGGGAAAGCAAAAATATGGCAAGATATATTGAGGAAGGGGGAAGGGGTTATAAAAAAAACTAGCTTGGTTTCCTCACTAAACGACCTGGAACTGACTTGTCAAACATAGTCAACCAAACAGAATTCATGATGCCAGCGTACATAAACAGAAGTTCGTGATGCCAGCGTACATTTGATATACTGTATATTCAAAATATACTTAATAAAAAATTGAGTGATTACTCAAAAGTGCCACTATTTGTAAATTGCATATTTTATGGAAACTTTGGAGTAATTAATCAATTTCTAATTTAGTATATATCTAGAATATATATCAAATGTACGTTCGCATAAAGAACTTCTGTTTACGTACTTTGATATCACCAATTCCGTTCGGTTGACTATGTTTACAATTTTAGCTCTAGGTTGTTTAGTGAGGAAACCAAGCTAGATTCTTTATAAACCCTCTCCCCTTGCTCAACATATCTTGCCATCTTTTGCTTTTCCAGCATTTCAAGAACCTCCTAATTACTGTACAAGAAGAGAAGGGCTGCAGGATTGCATAATTTTGGAGTAAATGGAGAGCGTGCTCTTGTAAACAAATATCCTCGAGCACACTATTCTATCTTATTCTTTTTTCTCTTCCTCTTGTTTTTTTGTTTAGATGATGTGTTGGGCAAGCTTAATAGAAGGGCCATGGATGCCTGGTGATTCATCAAGAGGTTGTCGTTTCCTTATCTGATTCTTTTTCTTCTCAATACCATCCTTACTGTCCTCCCTTCAGTTGAAGGGGCTATCCTGGAGGGTATTTTGCCTTGCATGGTGTATCGGCTCCTCCATGTTGACCAGTTTTTCCGACTTTTAACTATAGTCTATGGGTTTGATCAATCACTTTATCTATAATTCTGTTTTTGTTAAGATTCTTGTTAATCTACTTATTAAGTATGATGATTTTTTTATTATTATTAATTCTTATGCTGTCTGGAGACATTGAGCGAAATCCGGGACCAGTACATCCTAGATTTCGTCAATGTCGTCTTCTGTATTGCAATATTCGCGATCTTCATTCAAATATTCAAGACCTTACAGTTGTGTACAGACAGTATGATATTCTTTTGTGCTCAGAAACTTTGGTTTCTAATATGAGGCATTCATCTGAGCTCCTTATAATTGGTTTTAAGAAGCCAATAATGTTGAAACTTGATTGCATCCCTGCGGCCAGGGGAATGGCGGTGTATATTAGGACCGAGTACCCTGCTTCTCAAAAGTCTTGCTATCAATGTGGATGTCATGAGATTCATGTAATAAAAGTTTGTGGCAGGCATAACAACTTTTATTTATGTTCCATCTACCGGAATCCAGACATGGATGATTCTATCTTCGATTGTCTTACCATTATGGGTAAAGTACAAGAACATGATTAAAAGGCTTCTTTTGTCTTTGTTGGTGATTTTAATGCTCACCACCGATCGCCATGGCTTAAGAGCTTTAGACTTTGCCTCTGAATCAGGCTGTGAGCAAATCGTAATTGAAGCTACTCACAGGTCTGGTAATTGCTTGGACCTCGTATACAGTGACTCCCCTGGTGTTATAACTAGTAAGGTTGGTTCTCCAGTCGGGACATCTGATCATGGCTTGATTTCATTAGTGGTGAAGACCGAGCAGCCTGTCCTTGATGTATCATTCTCTTGTAAAATTTATATTATATCTCAAGCAGACTGGAATAGGATTTTGCATGATCTTTTGTGCTTGAATTGGTCACAATTATATAATAGTATTGATCCTGTTGTCCCTTTGAATGAGTATCTAGTCAACATAATTGATAGGCGTATCCCTTCTCGTGTGCTAAGGTACCGAGTGAAGGACAAACCATGGTTCAATGATGATTGTAGATGTGCTTATTTGGAGAAGCAAGAGGCCTATCATCTTTGGAAGGGTAACAGATCAGATTTGACCTGGAATAAGTATACTCAGCTTAGAGCTTTTGCTCAGAGAGTTTACGTCTCAACTGAAAAGGAATACAATTTAACCATAAAAAAAAACCTTGCTGTTACAACTCAGGAACATAAATGGTGGTCTACCCTTAAATCTGCACTCTTTGGTGTAGATGTAACAGTTCCTCCTATACTTAAAGGAAATGACTCAGTCACTCACTGTCCAAAGGAAAAGGAAACCCTTTTGGCTGATGTTATTAACAGTAAACAGAGTAATGAAAACATGAACTTCCTTATTCCTGTTTTCCTGAAGCTAAACTAACTAGTTTAGTTTTTGATCTCGTGAAATTAAAGCTCTGTTGATGGACTTTGATGCTTATGGAGGAGTAGACCCAAATGGTATTGTTCCTTTGTTTTTTATAAAGACTGCTGATTTCTTAGCTCCAAAGTTATCTGTTATTTTGTGCAAGTTAGCAAGAATAGGAGCTTTTAGCACTTGTTGGAGAATTGGTAATGTTACTCCTTTAGGTAAATGTGTTTGTGGTAGCTCTAGTCCAACTGATTACCGCCCAATTTTCATAACTCCCATATTATCTAAAGTATTTGAATGTCTTTTGGCAAAACGTCCTAATAGGTTTGCTGAAGGTGATCATCTATTCCCTAGTTTGCAATTTGGTTTTCGTAAAGGCCTTGGAGCATATGATGCCCTTCTTACAATCTCCAATGCTGTACAGAAACCCCTTGATTGTGGTCAGGAAGTTCGTATGATTGGCCTTGATTTTAGTGCTGCCTTTGACTGTGTTAATCATGAGGCCCTTGCTTTTAAACTCAAACAGTTTGGAGTGGGTGGGTCGTTTCTTAGCATTATCATTGATTTTTTAAGTAATAGATCTCAAAGAGTTGTTGTTGATGTGCACCATAGTGAGTGTAGGAATGTGATATCCAGTGTTCCATAGGGTAGTGTTCTTGGCCCATTACTTTTCATACTATATACACATGGCATGGGGTCTGGCCTCGAAAACAAGCTTGTTGCATATGCAGAGGATACTATTCTCTTTGCATTAATTCCATCCCCTGAATGTAAATTTAGGATTGCTGACTCACTAATAGAGATCAAGCTAAAATTAGTGCATGGTGCAAATTATGGGGTATGAAGTTCAATCCTAACAAAACTCAAAGTATCATTGTAAGTAGGGCAAGGATAGTGGCTCCCCAACATCCGGATCTCATTATTAATAATGTTTCTTTAACTTTGTATGACTTTTAAAATTTTAGGTGTGATTCTTGACAGCAAATTTACTTTTGAGAAACACATTAGGTCTGTGTCTTCTTCAATTGCACTAAAATTGGCTTAATGAGAAAGCCTTCCAAGATTTTTGGTGATCAATCTATTCTGAAGAAGTGTTTTAATTCTTTCATCCTACCTTGTTTCGAGTATTTTTCTCCTGTCTGGTCTTCAGCTGCTGATTCTCATCTTAATCTGTTGGACAGAAACTAACAGTCTATTAAATTCCTTATTCCTGATCTACATATTAATCTTTGGCACCGTCGTTCAATTAGTTCATTAAGCATGTTGCATAAGATTTTTCATACATTCAGATCTTCCTGGGCAATTCCTTTCTGTTTCTAATACTAGGCAGGCAGTTAATTCTAATAGCCAGGCCTTCTCCATCATGAGGCTGAATACTACACAGTATCCAAGTTGTGGAACGATCTTCCTAATCGGGTAGTTGAATCTGAAGAACTTCAGAAGTTCAAAGTTTCAGCAAATGTTTTTATGTTGAACAGTCTGACAATTCTTTTCATAGTTTATATGCCATATCTGTTTTGACGTTGTTACTATTTTTAGAATTATTTATTGTTAATTTGTTCTCATCATTTATTTATTTCTTTATTTCCTTTCCTCACTGGGCTATTTTTCCCTATTGGAGCCTTTTGGCTTACAGCATCTTGCTTTTCTAACTAGGGTTGTAGCTTGGATATTAATAACACACGTGATTCACCAACAAACTTAAAATTGAAAGACTAAAAAAGAAAATTCAGACTTCCAGATCTCTGTGTCATAGGAGTAGTGCAGAAACCTCAGTGTTGGGAAGTTCAACTCAAACTGTGAAATGGAACCTTTGCACCTTTTGTCAAGATATGAATCTCAAAGAGCCTGTATCGTCAGTTACTACATTCAAAATGAGAAAACAGATCCTAGATTTGTCCAAATATGATTAAGAGACCCTTGTGCGTCTTGCAGGAGTTAAGTGATCTCATAACAGCACAAGGAAAGTGCCATCTAAATTGCCTCAAAAAGTTCAAATGAAAAGCATCAAAGACCAGAGATTGTTTAGAAAACAGAGGTCTTGCTATGGAATAGCTTGTTAGGGAGATGGAAGAGTCTGCTGTCTGAATTATGGAATAGCTACAGTAATTTAGTAGAAAAAGCCAATAATGAAGTACAAGCTTTATTTAGAAGCAGGAGAGTTACTTTTATAGAAAAACTTTAAGCATATGTGCTGGACATCTATGATTTCATAACGATACCTAATCAATATGTATTGATCGTTAACAGAAAAAATGGTCCATTTACTATTTTTAGATAGTATTTATTTATTTCTTTTCCTCACAGGGCTATTTTTCCCTGTTGGAGCCCCTGGGCTTATAGCATCTTGCTTTTCTAACTAGGGTTATAGCTTGGATAGTAATAATAATAATAATAATGACAAAAGAAGAAGATTAAAGTAAAATTCTTATTTATCACTTTCCTAATGAGGGATTCTTGAAGATGCTACAGGTTGCAGTAAAATTAAGAGAAGACATAATGGTTCACCCTAAACATACTGGATGTGTTGTCAATGAAGAGGAAAGGATAGCTTGTGTCCCTGAAAGTGGTTTTATGTTCATCGAGTGATGTTTGGTGGCCATGGGCTGTTGGAAGGATGCCAAAATGATGAAGATTTCACAGTTGAAAGGCAGGAAGCTAATATGCAGACAAGAGCTCTAAGTGTAGCCAAAGATCTTGTCTACAATGTGACTGGAGGAAAGCATTGGACACCAAAGCATGTGGAACCAGTACATCGCACCAAGCAAGACGATCAAAGGAGTTGGAGAAACTTTTTCACAAAGCGGGGCACACAATCAGTTATCACAGCTAACTGCTATTTGACACTGCTATGGTAGAGAGAACACTATTTGGCATGGATCCAGGGTCTGGTGTTGTGACTCCACCTAAATTTGTGCATGGTAGGTTTACAAATTTTACTTGTGACAATAATAACAAACTATTCAACACTGATTAAAAAAAGAAAAAAAACACCCACACAATCCATACTCCCCACAGTGGCAGTGTGGTAATGTGATCCGCAAGGAAATATGCCGACAAAAGATTTACGGCCGTCAAAAGTGGAAAGCCTTAAGGTCCATGAAGTAATGGAGTTACTCGTTTCAGCTAAATTAGAATGAAAGACCTGTACAAAGTCGTGCTGAGGTGCAAAAATTACCTTAAAATATTAGGGCAGCATTAAATTATCATTACAGTTGATAAGGCCTTGTATGGCAAGTTGAGGAAGCTGAAGTGGCCAAATGCAGGCTATATGAATCGTCTTATTGTGAGATTAGGAGGTTGTATACTTCCATGAAACCTATGTTAGTCATTGGTAAGTATGTCCAACCATCTGGACTGTTAGAAGCATGGGGGAAGCCAACCTACTTGATAAAAAAAAAAAAAAAAAAAAAACGAAAACTGCCTAACTATGAAATAAAAGTCCTGCAACGAAGGAATCAGAGCTCAAGAAATCGGTGCTACTTCGGCGTGAGGTCTACCGCACTTTAGTGTGAGATCTACCTCCCGTTAGCACTTAAGCGTGAGATCTACTACCATTAGCACTTTAGCGTGAGGTCTACCTCCCGTGAGCATTAACGATGACGACTACCGCTGTTTAATCCTATTCTATCCTAACCTAACCTAACCTAACGATATTTTTCTATATCAGTGGGGAGAGCAGTAGACCTCATGTTTCACGTGGGTAGGCTATATATGGCGGTAGACATCACGCTAAAGTAGCACCACAAAATCACTCTGCAATCCAAGTGGAGGATGCTTTTACCTCATCTGCTTATTTTCCTGGAGGACAGCAATTATGATCTGAAAGAGCAATTGGATAAGACAAAAAGAAAAAAAAAACCTTGCACAAGGTCTTGTAACACTACTTGCTACCTAAGAGTTTGAACCTGTCACAGAAGCCTACATTGCAGCCAATGACAGACCAAACTTTCAATTTAGGTGGGGCTACATGCAGAAGGTTCATATTTTTCTGTTGATTATTTGCGAGCATAGGGATGGGATCTGGGAACTGCAGTTTTGTGCATTCCAGCGAATGTTGCCTTACTTCATGTGGTACAATCATACCAACTATGCTCACTGGAGAACCATCTACCTGAACGAGATGCATCAACTACCATAGAATGTGAAGGAGTTTAAGGCTGAGAAGTTCGTAGTAAGACGCTCTTTATATTTCTTCAACCAAGTGGACCCAGATTAAAGTCAGGAGTGGCTAGGTTGTATTGGGAAAAGGAATGGAGGCATCATAGATTCACAAAAACATCATCAACTCTCAGAAGGAAGAATCTAACTTTCAATCTACGAACTGAACTGGCCCAAGATACCAAAGAGGCCTTTGGTCTGGGTAAAGGTGATGACTATGTCTACAATGAAACTACAAAAGGTAGAATCAATGGAGATTCCAATGATGAAGATTCTATTGTTAAAGTCTTAAGAGGATTTAATATATTTCAGAGAACCTCCCCAACATACTGTAATATATTGCAAGCAAAAAATTTAGCAACCAATTTAATCACAGAAGACCTATTGAAAGCTCTGCAGAAAGTACAAGATCATCTGGATGGATTTGTCAAGGTGAGGCTAATACCGTCGTTCGAAATAAGAGTCCCTTCCATGGATGCACTAAAACGGAACATGTATTTGACTTTTTTTTCCATGTATGAAGTCCAACATTCTTAGGCTAAAAGTGGAAAGGCAAAACCAATCAAGGCAGATAGAAACATCCTTCAGCCCTTCATCACTCCATATGAAGCAGGAGGCCAAGTCAACCTCAACAACATTATGAAGCATGAACTCTTTGTTGTACCTCTATCCTTGACACAAGTTGATGGCTGGCTTCGTACATGTTCAAAGCCAATACTTTTTAATATCTTTACCACTTACATTCCTTGTCCTAATCACCTTGAAACCAGTGACCAAGAGAATAATCCAATGCTGATCATTGATGGTCAAGCTCTAGTCATTTCAATAGGAAAA
>NC_090735.1:28877079-28879579 GCF_036898095.1 Palaemon carinicauda | reverse complement strand
ATATATATATATATATATATATATATATATATATATATTTATATACAGGTATTTATATATACAGTATATATATATATATATATATATATATATATATATATATATATATATATATATATATATAGTTTTCATTTTCATAACTGTTTCATCAATCAACATGAATGAAAATCACTTCTAAAAATATTCTCATATATGTAAAGGTACCAAAAAAAAAAGATAAAAAACTGAAAATTTAACTATGTAATTTATATGTTACGCACATATCAATTTTGTACATATTAAACAAGAAATTAGTCAAAAGTTTGACTTTCGTAGTATGATATAACAACGTAAATGAAAGGATCAGCATAGAACAAGTTTGATATTGTCTGGAGCAAAAAAATATTAAAAATATTTTTTTCCTATACCTGATTTTAAAAAAATATAAACTAGTAGGATATAAATTTAGATTTAAAATTTCCTAGAATTTAGTATTTATAATATAATTTTAATGGAATACAGATTTAACAAGTTAAATGGATCTAGAAGTGTGAAGCTGCAAATATCTATTTCAATTTACATTTATAATCATGAAATAAGATTTTTAAACACCTATTACCAGATCCACACTGTGTGGTCATTAAAAGAATATCATCTATAAAGTCATTCATGTTTATACGATTGAATAATTATATAATTTCTTTATAAATAATTCGTCAGAAAAAACTAATTAATTCCCGGACACTTAATTTAGAAAATATCTTTCATATGAATAATATTTTATAGAGATTTAGCTTATCGTGGTGTAATATCTAAAACTGAAACAGACTTCAGCATGAGTTTTCTACCATGGTCTTGACTATTAAATTTGGACAACGTATTTGCATATGCAGCGTAGCTTTCCTCGCCGATATCTCAAACAGCTAGCGCAATATTGTTTTTAAAAAAGTCGAAATATATAAAAAAAAGCAGAATTCTGCACTTGCACGAACATTCCTTCATGCAATAAAGTTTCTCAAATTCTTGAATATCGCTCAAGTCAGGTTCATTGTAATGGGAAAAATACAGGGTCTCTCTATCAAATATCAGACCAAGGGGAGGAAATGAATGTCGTCATTAGAATGGAATTTATTGGTAATATTCTCCCCCACTGTTGTTTATTGCATAAGCTTTAAAACAACAATTAGAGCTTTTACTTTTGCGTTTGGATGATAAAACGTTAAGTTCTTATGGCCATCTGTTAATATAGTTTAGAGGGGGATATGAAATCAATTGAAGGGCGAACATGCACACACACACACACACACAACATAATCACAAACATTCAGACCCGTATAAGTTTACATATAAGTTCACATATGTTAAGAGTTATTATTTTGTATTCTTAAAAAACTTTGTTTTTAGTATAGTATAGTTTAGTATAACTAACACATTATGTTTCAAATGAATTCGACCGTCATTTATGTAGGAAATGGGCAGTTTCATGATATAGGAACAACTTGAAGAAACAATAGTAATTGTGGACAACATTATACAAACAGATTTAACATTTTAGAAAAGCAAAGAATGAGTAAAATAAAGGGATGCTGTCTAACCTAACCACACGTACCTAGCCTTACTTAGTCACTACGATCCTACTCCCAATCTCTTCCCTTCCCTTAACCTCTACCCTTGACGTGACAAAACTCCAAAAACGATAAAACAAATAAAATATTTTGATGTCACCTGACACTTACCTTAAATAGAATCAGGAGTTGCAGAAGCGGAAGGTTTGGGATCAATCACCAATGACTGGTCTGCATGATCACTAGGAGCACATTTTAAGCAAGATGGTGGAGGGAAATTGTATTTTTTTGCTTCCAAACTTCTTTTGCTTCTGGCGAAAGTGCGGTGATCATGCATAAGAGACTTGGTGTAGTTGTAAGTAGACATCTTATTAATGTTTTGAACACTGATGCTGTAATGTATTTTCGAATTAATCAAAATTATTTTGAAGAGTCATGAGCCAATGGCTCGATGATATATAAAAGGAAATGGTTTACTGAACCATTCCAATACCCACGAACACCCGTATGTCACTAAGATGCCTTCAGTTGTGGTACTTTCACCATTCAGCACAATCAACGGGTTCTTGGCTGTCGAAAACAGTCTTTTACTTCCGAACAAAAGATCCTCCAGCCAAGGTTAATGGAAAGTGATATTCCGAGCCTCTTTTTATAGCAAACAAATGATCCCAAAACCTATATAACCATTCGTTCGCAAACAATTAGTTTACAAGAGGGTGACTGGGAGGCACAAAGGAAAGCTCCTTCATAGTCTCTAACTACCTAACTACACCTCGGTCGTATTTTAGTTTCAAGGACTGGTTACAATGCTACTGATGTCTGTCACTCTGAAGACACTGAACGCTTTATGCAAAAACCCTTTACTGTATTTGACTTTAAGGAAGTACTAAATGCTCGCGTAGAAAACCAATTGCATTCTCTGAAGTTATGTTATAGTCTCCGTTAAATTGTCCTAT
>NC_090735.1:28869579-28872079 GCF_036898095.1 Palaemon carinicauda | reverse complement strand
CATGATAAAATACTTCTCATGAGAAGGTTTTGAAAAAAAAAATGGCATAAAAAGACGCACATCAGGAAAGAAAAAAATATTAAAATTCTTTATATCAGTCAGTAAATATATAGATAAGCAACGTGCATGCATACATGAAAAAATTATTTTACACTAATTCTTTACTAAAAACTACATTTAGAAAAATCTATACAAATATGGTTGCACAAATAAACTTACACTTAAAAAATCCTGATTATTACACTTTACAACCTTTTAACTTTATTCATAATTTTCCTTGTGGAAGTTGTTTCCCTATTTGATATTCTTATTCTAAAGAATGTCCGACAACGAGCAAAATAAGTAACTGAATCTAGTGGCAATCCCATTACATTTGCAATTTCTGCTGCTAAATTTTTTACTGTTCGTCTACCAGGTTTTAAACCTTTTTCCCCATGATAACATTTGAACATTTTTTCCATAGTCTTGATTTGATCAGAAAATTCTTTTGATGGCTTCACTAGTTTATTATCTGCTCTGCTAATTATACTCGTCCGTGAATTGTCTCCCACTGATACATATGACCCAAGATTTTGGTATTTAGTAAACTTATGGGCAAAGAAACCAGCAAAATACTCTAGACCCCCTTTTGCTATTGCATTCTCCAGCTGTTCGTTAACAACCTCCCCTACACTTTCTGTAACACCATTATCTTTTTCTTCACCGTCACATTCATCCGGCAAACAAAATATCATCGCAGAGAGACTTTGCGTACGTTGTAGCGATTCGTCTTTATCTTGAGAGGAAGTTTCATTACTAAGAAAAGAATAGGCTCCAGCTCTAAAGTTATCTACTTTTCTTTTGCTTTCTGTATTACATTTCGACCCCATGAGATAATTATCCTTCCCTAAAAGATGAGATCTAATGCGATATTTAACGGCAACTGAAGTTGGGTGCTGATAACAGGCTCCCATTTGTCGCAGGCAAGCAGAGAAATGTTCCAGTCCATCTTGATTCAGTCTGTATGTCCGTATATATGATATATTGAATTTATTTACCATCTCTAACAATTTGGGCAAAGATTTGCTTGAAATTGTCACTCCATTTTGGAATGGGTAAAGACTTTTACTTCCAATTACCTTCATTGATTTTACTGTCTGTGTCATGCATTTGATAATTTTATTCTAATTTTCTAAGTCCAACCCATAGGCATTTCTGGACATCTTTGAGTCATACGGAACTTGCTTCTTTGATACTGATAGACATAACAAAAGTAGCATTCACTTTTATCATTTATAATATCTACTCCACTTCAAAGCAAATGATATATAAATGCATTGCCATATATTTGGCAAAATTAGTAATTGGATCGAGTGTTTAGACGTTTATTGAAAAAATACCGATATATTGTTAGTTTTCATATCTATAATCTAATACATATCGTTTACCAACAATATATTTCACTTTTGAACCTTGCCTTGTGATAGAGTTAATGATAATGTTGGAATTGATCCTTCCTTTAATCGTCGTTGGTTTTTGGCCATTGGCTTTCCAAGTAATTCATATTTCAGGTTTCTTTCAAGTGCATCAGGTTCAAAATGTAAAATACATAGCATTGCATTTTCCGGGTTGAAAGGGTCCTTCCTTTTACATGAATTTATCCACAGATTTCTAGTTTCCACGTGCTTGGGAAAGCTGTGAAGAGTACTCCTACACCTCTTTTATCTTTATTAGAAGAACACAGCACAGTAACGAGGCATTTTAACCAATAGTAATTAATTCAAGCACTCTGCAAATAGGACTCAACAAATAGTTAACTGGGAAGCGGAAGAGCTTCACACTGAATACTAACACCAGCTTCCTTGTAAACTAACTGCAAATACTGGAAAACAAAGGCTGGTAAATCAGAGCATGGTTCGGTGTGACGTCATTAATCTCCGCATGGGTGGTCTGCGCAGTAGATGACAAATTTTGGGTCGCTGATGGGTAGACCTTGTATTCTATAGACCTTAGATGTACGAGAAGGGAAGGTGGTGCAAGGTTGAATGTCATGTTGAATGGCGAGTTCCTTGAGGAAGTAGATCAGTTTAAGTACTTGGGGTCTGTTGTTGCTTCAAATGGTGGAGTGGAAGCAGATGTACGTCAGAGTGAATGAAGGATGTAAAGTGTTGTTGGGCAGTGAATGGAGTGGTAAAGAAACGAGGGTTAGGAATGAATATAAAGAGAGTTGTGTACGAGAAAATGATTGTATCAACTGTGATGTATGGATCAGAGTTGTGGGGATTGAAAGTGACGGATAGAGAGAAAATGAATGCGTTCGAGTTGAAGTATCTGAGGAGTATGGGTGGTGTATCTCAATTAAATAGGGCTAGGAACGAAGTAGTGAAGGTGAGAATGGGTGAAAGATATGACTTAACAGCTAGAATGGATATGGATGTGTTGATGATTTCTGGCCACGTAGATAGAATAGAAAAGGGTCGTCTACTGAAGAAGGGGATGCATACAAGAGTTGATGGGATTA
>NC_090735.1:28862079-28864579 GCF_036898095.1 Palaemon carinicauda | reverse complement strand
TTCTTATTTTATGTAAAAAAAAAATCTTTAATCAGATGTTCCTACCATTATTAACTTGTGAATCAGAAACTTGGAGACTTACTAAAGCCTTAGAACATAAACTAGTTAGAAATCAAAGGATTATGGAAAGATTAATGATGGGAATAACACTAACAAAGAGAAAAAGAACAATATGGATACGAGAACAAATAACGTAGAGCAATTCCTAACAACATGTAAGAGAAAGAGATAGATTTCTGCAGGACATAGAATGAAGAAGGATCATATATGGACTAAAAGACTAACACAGTTTGCCCAGAAAGAACGCAAACGAAGCAAGGGCCTAAGAGAAGACAATGGATTCACAAGCTAAGAAAATAAGAAATATATATATATATATATATATATATATATATATATATATATATATATATATATATATATATATATATATATATATATATATATATATATGTAACACACACACACACACACACACATATATATATATATATATATATATATATATATATATATATATATATATATATATATATATATATATATATATATATATATATATATATATAGTACACATGTGTACACAAATACATATATAGGTGTTTTTTTATGGCTGAATTTCAACTCGATTCTTTTAGAATATTAGGATATGCTCTATATATTTTTGTAATACATATTACCTGTATTTTACATTTAATTACCATAAGTTAGAGCCTAAAAAAATAAGAAAAAATAGTATTATTATATAAAACCTTGATGCATTAGGTAAAAAAAGTATGTTTTACTAATCACAAACCTCCGAATTTGAATAGAATCTGAGTGTTTCTACTTCTTTTTAAAAGATGGCTGGACAAGTCTCTTGTCCCACTCATGTGAAAGATTTTATTCAATTGGTAAAAGTTGACAGATTGATACTTATGTAGAAGTATATGGCAGGTATAAGTTCCTATTAAGTTGTAATTTTGGCCATTTTAAACCAAAATGACATCATGTAAGGTTTCAGAATACAAGGATTAAAGAGTTCTATACACTGTTTTTTTTGTTGTTTTTTTTTTTTTCATGCCCAATAGATGGCTTTAGCAGTAGATTACCAAATATATAATTATCCCCACCATCCACTCATTATAATTTTTATTACTTCATTTTTGTTGCTATTTTTGGAGAAAAAAATGCTGTAAAACAAACAAACATTAACTTAACGTTCCTTGTTGTCCGGCCACAACTTAATTATTATGAAATTAAAAATTTCACAATAAATGTCACAGAAATATTTTCTCGACAAACAATCCTTAGTTCAATTACATTTGGGGGTCAGGGGGTTGCCAGAGGGTGCCACGTGTACTGAAATCGGCGAGACAATCAAATATTTACTTTGTTATTTGACCTAATTCTCAATTACCTTTTTATAAAACCAGGATATAATAAATATGTTTCATTGTATGATATGTATTGTTAGTAAAAAGTACGTAAAATAACAATATTGTTACATTCCGAAAGGCATGCTAGCACAGCCCCCCCCCCCCCTCTATCTACCTCCCTTAAATCGTAACGAGTTTTACTTAACGCCCAATAGATGGCATTAGAGGTACCCTTTCTCAACTAATGTAGCCAAATATTTGACGACAACGTGAGTCAAAAACGTGTGGTAGGAAGGTAGAGGCTAGAGAATTGGTAGTTGATAAATTGTCCAACGATCGTTTCCCTATTAAGAATGAATATTTTTATATTAAAATGGTGTGAATTTTTTATATGTTATCGGAAGCAACTTGAGTTTACTTATAAAAGTGTTTAGTATTTTCTTTCCTCATCACAACACATAGATTATAACTCATGTCTCTGTACAAGTGACCAATGTAACAATCATCAGCATAGTTAAGTTGGGTGGGACGAGTTTGGGACAGCGCTGCCAAATGGAATTTCCGTGAATGGAGAATATCATTATTAATTACAGACTAAAATAACTCAAGGAGAAAAAGTTATATGCCAGAAGGTGCATGCCCATTGTATAATTTGATGTTTTTATAACCATCGTAATCAATTTAGACAAATCGAATAATGAAAAAGAAAATAGTCACATTTCTGTGTCTTCGACAACGCCTGACTGTTACGTCATCCACCCGTCAACTTATGATTGTTAAAAAGGACGTTTCAGAGTGAAAATCATTTATAAAATAAACCTTATCATCATTTCCTTAAGGAATGTATGAATGTCAGTAACGCTGTTTCTTGTTCCATATAGGTTAAAAGGATCGATTTTATATATATATATATATATATATATATATATATATATATATATATATATATATATATATATATATATATATATATATATATATATATATATATATATATATATATACATAGATATATAACATTAATTTTATCCCTCGCCAATAATAGTTACGGTCTTTGTGAACCAATGAAAGGCCAATTATGGGAAAATTGATTCTGAAAGATCGTTGACAGAGAGAGAGAGAGAGAGAGAGAGAGAGAGAGA
>NC_090735.1:28852079-28857079 GCF_036898095.1 Palaemon carinicauda | reverse complement strand
ATATATATATTTATCTATATATATATATATATATATATATATATATATATATATATATATTCATAAATATATATATATATATATATATATATATATATATATATATATATATATATATATATATATATATATACATATATATATATATATATATATATATATATATATATATATATATATATATATATATATATATACATATATATATATATATATATATATATATATAAATATATATATGTATATATATATATATATATATATATATATATATATATATATATATATATCTACATATATATATATATATATGTATATATATATATTGTATAAAGAGAGAGAGAGAGAGAGAGAGAGAGAGAGAGAGAGAGAGAGAGAGAGAGAGAGAGAGAGAGAGAGAGAGACTACTGTATATATCGGTGTGTATCTAATTGTGATCGTATTCACATTAGGCGTCATCCATCTCTCTTTCTCTCTCTTGATCGTATTCACATTAGGCGTCATCCATCTCTCTCTCTCTCTCTCTCTCTCTCTCTCTCTCTCTCTCTCTCTCTCTCTCTCTCTCTCTCTATTCATGAGTTTATTATCAAATACTTTTCATACTCTGTTATTGACTAACACTAGTAAAAGTGATTGTTAGGTGTTAACAGAGAGGCGATGTGAATGCAAAAAGGTTTATGCAACCGATAACGAGCTAATATACAAGTAGTTGGGAGCAAGAATGTCACAAAACTTCGAACAAACTAAACATGCAAAAGCAAGCTTAAACCAAATGTTGTTGTTATCAGTGTGGAAGAGGGTGAGAGATAAAAAAGCAATAAATTTACATTGCATGAGCGTCTATGAAATACACTCATCAAGAAATCCCGATACCATCTACAAAAGATATACTGTACTCGTCCTTTGTCAAATTAGAGATGGAAACCTCTACAATACATGCTGCTAGTTTAAAGAATCTAGAATTACATGACTCTTGTAAATCCTTCGCTTATGAATATATCAGCAACATATTTTAGCTTTTACTTTAATATTCATCGACGTACATGATAACACTTTCATAAAGGACCACTAACTTTCATGCAATTTCTCATAGGTCATACCATGAAATACACAAAAAATTCCTATATACTAACGGTTGAGTACGATGTATATTATTCAAATATCTCTCAGGACGTTTTATTATTTGATGGTACATTCTGTAATATTAAGCACCCTTTCTGAATGTGAATTAGTTTTTGATATTTCTTTTTACTATAAGATTCATCCACATATCCATTTCTACTTTCGGTCTTGAAAGGAAACATTTATCTATCTATTTATTAATTTTCTTTTTTGGTTATATCTTCGTGAAAAATTGAGAAAGTTTCAGGGAATTGGGAGATTAGGATATCACTGTGACCATCAGATCAGCATTTAATTATAATACTAAAATAAAATATTCAACTTCAACCTGAGAAAGAACATGGATGAAAACCAGCAATTTCTGGTAGATTTTCTTTGACTCGAGGTGGTGGAGTAAAAACCTTATTTTGAAAGAACGTCGAAAATGAGGTCGTGATATATAAGCCCCACGAGAACAGAATAAATTTCCCTTCTCAAAATGTTTTGTCACAACCCCAGAGAGGAGAATACAGCAAAGTAAAGCATGAAATATTTATTTATAGTCAAGCGCAAATTCGTTTCATTAAAGTTATCTTTGAAATGGAGAGCTGTAAGAGAAAATGTATATAGACGACATATTAATATTTATTACATTATACATGTTAAAACAACTGACGTCAAAGATGAGTGCTGTTTATACTGTCCACAGTAAAACTATTCTCCCATAGTGTATATATATACGGGGAAGCACACACAAATATATATATATATATATATATATATATATATATATATATATATATATATATATATATATATATATATATGTATATATATATATATATATATATATATATATATATATATATATATATATATATATATATATATATATATATATATATATATAGAAAGGGCATTAATGGATTATGTGTTGATAACTAAAAGAATGTTTGGAAGATTGAAAGACGTGCACCTGTTTAGGGGTATGGCTAACGGTATGTCTGATCATTTTTTGGTGGAAGGAAAATTAGTTGTAGCAAAAGAGTGGGGGGATAGAGTAAGTGGATGTAAAAGGGAGCTAGTGAGGGTTGAAGAGCTAATAAAACCGGGGGTAAAAAGTAAATATCAGGAAAGGTTGAAAATGACATATGACGAAGTGAAAGTAAGAGAAACTGGTAATTTAGAGGAGGAGTGGAAGTTAGCAAAAGAGAATTTTGTTGGGATTGCAAGTGATGTATGTGGCAAGAAGGTTGTTGGAGGCAGCATGAGGAAGGGCAGTGAATGGTGGAATGAAGGAGTGAAGGTAAAAGTGGAAGAGAAAAAGAGGGCTTTTGAAGAATGGCTGCAGATTAATAGTATAGAGAAGTATGAAAAATATAGAGAGAAAAATGTGGAAGTAAAGCGCAAGGTACGTGAGGCAAAGAGGGCAGCTGACCTGAGGTGGGGTCAGGGACTGGGTCAGTCATATGAAGAGAATAAGAAGAAGTTTTGGAAAGAAGTGAAGAGAGTAAGGAAGGCCGGCGCAAGAATTGAAGAGACAGTGAAAGATGGAAATGGAAGGTTGTTAAAAGGAGAGGAGGCAAGGAAAAGGTGGGCCGAATATTTTGAAAGTTTGCTGAATGTTGAGGATAATAGGGAGGCAGATATAATTGCTGTTCCAGGTGTTGAGGTGCCAGTGATGGGAGATGAGAATGAGAGAGAGATTACAACAGAGGAAGTGAGGAGAGCACTAGATGAAACGAGAGTAGGAAAAGCATCCGGTATGGATGGTGGTGAAAGCTGAGATGTTGAAGGAAGGGGGGTGTGACTGTACTTGAATGGTTGGTGAGATTGTTTAATATGTGTTTTGTGTTGTCAATGGTACCAGTAGATTGGGTCTGTGCATGTATTGTACCACTATATAAGGGTAAGGGAGATGTGCATGAGTGTTGTAATTCAAGAGGTATTAGTTTGTTGAGTGTAGTTGGAAAAGTGTATGGTAGAGTAATGATTAATAGGATTAAGGATAAAACAGAGAATGCAATCTTGGAAGTACAGGGTGGTTTTAGAAGAGGTAGGGGTTGTATGAATCAGATTTTTACAGTTAGGCAGATATGTGAGAAATATTTAGCAAAAGGTAAGCAGGTGTATGTTGCGTTTATGGATCTGGAGAAAGCATATGATAGAGTTGATAGGGAAGCAATGTGGAATGTGATGAGGTTATATGGAGTTGGTGGAAGGTTGTTGCAAGCAGTGAAAAGTTTCTACAAAGGTAGTAAAGCATGTGTTAGAATAGGAAATGAAGTGAGCGATTGGTTTCCGGTGAGAGTGAGGCTGAGACAGGGATGTGTGATGTCGCCGTAGTTGTTTAACTTGTATGTTGATGAAGTGGTGAGAGAGGTGAATGCTCGAGTGCTTGGACGAGGATTAAAACTGGTAGGCGAGAATGATCATGAATGGGAAGTAAATCAGTTGTTGTTTGCGGATGATACTGTACTGGTAGCAGACACAGAGGAGAAGCTTGACCGACTAGTGACAGAATTTGGAAGGGTGTGTGAGAGAAGGAAGTTGAGAGTTAATGTGGGTAAGAGTAAGGTTATGAGATGTACGAGAAGGGAAGGTGGTGCAAGGTTGAATGTCATGTTGAATGGAGAGTTACTTGAGGAGGTGGATCAGTTTAAGTACTTGGGGGTCTGTTGTTGCAGCAAATGGTGGAGTGGAAGCAGATGTACAACAGAGAGTGAATGAAGGTAGCAAAGTGTTGGGGGGCAGTTAAGGGAGTAGTAAAAAATAGAGGGTTGGGCATGAATGTAAAGAGAGTTCTATATGAGAAAGTGATTGTACCAACTGTGATGTATGGATCGGAGTTGTGGGGAATGAAAGTGATGGAGAGACAGAAATTGAATGTGTTTGAGATGAAGTGTCTAAGGAGTATGACTGGTGTATCTCGAGTAGATAGGGTTAGGAACGAAGTGGTGAGGGTGAGAACAGGTGTAAGAAATGAGTTAGCGGCTAGAGTGGATATGAATGTGTTGAGGTGGTTTGGCCATGTTGAGAGAACGGAAAATGGCTGTCTGCTAAAGAAGGTGATGAATGCAAGAGTTGATAGGAGAAGTACAAGAGGAAGGCCAAGGTTTGGGGTGGATGAATGGTGTGAAGAAAGCTCTGGGTGATAGGAGGATAGATGTGAGAGAGGCAAGAGAGCGTGCTAGAAATAGGAATGAATGGCGAGCGATTGTGACGCAGTTCCGGTAGGCCCTGCTGCTTCCTCCGGTGCCTTAGATGACCGCGGAGGTAGCAGCAGTAGGGGATTCAGCAGTATGAAGCTTCATCTGTGGTGGATAATGTGGGAGGTTGGGCTGTGGCACCCTAGCTGTACCAGCTGAACTCGGCTGAATCCCTGGTTAGGCTGGAGGAACGTAAGAGAGTAGAGGTCCCCTTTTTTGTTTTGTTTCATTGTTGATGTCGGCTACCCCCCAAAATTGGGGGAAGTGCCTTTGGTATATGTATGTATGTATATATATATATATATATATATATATATATATTATATATATATATATATATATATATATATATATATATATATATGTGTGTATATATACACACACACACACATATATATATATATATATATATATATATATATATATATATATATATATATATATATATAAAGATATATATATATATATATATATATATATATATATATATATATATATATGTATATATATATATATATATATATATATATATATATATATATATTTATATTTATATATATATGATAAATTTTGCACATTTAGACGTGTTTTTCATATTCAAACAAGCCATAAATATTTTTGATACATTAATGTCATGATTCTCTTAACGACCTCGGGATGAGAGCCCCAGGCGAAATCACACAAAGACAA
>NC_090735.1:28844070-28846570 GCF_036898095.1 Palaemon carinicauda | reverse complement strand
AATGACGTCCATAATTGAGAGGTGAAAGTGGTTCCCCTGTCAGAAGTAATATGCTCAGGGATACCGAATCTTGAAATCCATCCAGAGAGTAAGGCAGATGTACATGAGGCGGACGTTGCAGTTTCCATGGGAATGGCTTCAGGCCAACGAGTGGAGCGGTCGATGACGGTAAACAGGTAACGATGTCCATGTGATGTGGGTAGGGGGCCTACAACGTCGACGTGAATGTGTGCGAATCGACGCTGAGGTTGAGGAAAGGTGCCCACTCCTGAATCCGTGTGTCGATGTACTTTGGAAGTTTGGCAAGAAGTACAGGCACGGACCCAATCCTTAGCATCCTTAGAAATGCCGTGCCAAATGAACTTTGCCTTCAGCAGCTGTGCAGTAGAACGGCACGAGGGATGTGAAAGGCCGTGGATGAAATCAAATACCTGTCAGCGCATGGGAGCAGGAATCCAAGGTCGCGGTCTACCAGTACTGACGTCACAGAGGAGGGTGGTGTTGAAGTTTTCGAGGGGAAAATCCTCCTAACGGAGGGACGTGCAGGATGTCCTACAAGCTTGATACTCTGGATCCTGTCGTTGGGCTTCAGCCAGGGCGTTGTAATCCAATCCCAGTTGAACGGCAGCCAACGTGTTTCTTGACAGGGCATCGGCAACGGGATTCATTTTCCCAGGGACGTATTGGAGGGTGCAATTGTATTCAGCCACGGCGGAGAGATGTCGGCGTTGACGGACGGACCAGGCGTCAGACTGTCGAGTGAAGGCGTGCACCAGAGGTATGTGGTCTGTGCGAATGACAAAGGGCGTACCTTCTAAGAAATGGCGAAAGTGACGGACAGCCAGGTGCACCGCCAGCAATTCTCGATCGAAGGTAGAATAACCCGATTCTGCCTTGGACAGTTTTCTGCTGAAGAAGGCCAGTGGGCGGGGCGAGCCTTTGACCACCTGCTCGAGTACTGCACCAATAGCGACGTCGCTGGCATCGGTGGAGAGAAGGAGAGGGGCGTGTGGGATAGGAAAAGTGAGAGCCACAGCAGTTGATAGGGCCTTCTTTGCATTGCAGAAGGGCGCTTCTTGAAGGGGACCCCACTTCAAGTCCTATGGCTTGCCCTTGAGGGAGGCGTAGAGGGGAGCAAGAGTGGCGGCAATGGCTGGCAGAAAGCGGTGATAATAGTTGATCATGCCCAAGAATTCCTGCAGAGCTTTGACGGTCAAGGGCGTGGGGAAATTCTGAACGGCTGCTACCTTCTCAGGGAGGGGATGGACTCCTTCAGGAGTGATACGGTGCCCTAAGAACGACACTTCGTTGGCGCCAAAGGTACACTTGTCGTACCGGACTACAAGGCCGTTTTGTTGCAGGCGGTCGAGCACGACGCGCAGGTGACGGAGGTGTTCCTCTTTTGAGGAGGAGAACACAAGTATGTCGTCCACATAACATACACAGAAAGGGAGGTCCCCTAAGATTCCATCCATGAGACGTTGAAACGTTGCCCCAGCATTACGAAGGCCAAAACAGGAGTAATTGAAGGTGTATGTGCCAAACGGAGTGGTGATGGTGGTCTTGGGGATGTCTTCTGGGTTCATAGGCACCTGATAATACCCCTTCAGGAGGTCGAGCGTAGAGAAAACCTTTGCTTTGTGCAGGTAGGAGGTTACATCGGCAATGTTTGGGAGGGGGTAGTGATCCGGTTCTGTTTGCATGTTCAGGCGCCTGTAATCCCCGCACGGACGGAGGGAGCCGTCTTTCTTAAGAACGATGTGTAAGGGTGACGACCATGGGCTGGAGGCCTTTTGGCAAAGGGCCATTTTCTCCATTTCGGCGAACGTCTGTTTGGCGGCTGCCAATCGTTCCGGTGTCAGACGTCTGAATTTTGCGAAGACTGGGGGTCCCGTCGTCTTGATATGGTGATAAATACCGTGTTTAGCAGGAACCGTGGGCGTTTGGCGAAGTTCTGGACGGAAAACTTCCGAGTACGACGTGAGGAGGTGGGCGTAGGCATCCGTGGGTGCGCTGATGTGGAGAGTGAGGTTAGAGGGGGCGGGTTGAAGAGGTGTCGACAAGTACGAGTCTGAGTTGACCAATCGTCGGTGGGCGACATCGACCAGAAGGTGGAAATGAGAGAGGAAATCCGCACCGAGGATTGGCATTGTGACGTCAGTAACGAGAAACTTCCAATTGAATTTACCGTTTCCGAACGATAATGTGAGGCTCTCGTAACCGTAGGTGGGTATCGCAGATCCGTTGGCAGCTACCAAGCGGACGTCGGCAGATGTAGACAGACTACGTTGTGCCTTGAAGAGTTTCCTTGGCAAAAGAGAACGACAAGCACCCGTGTCTACCAAAAATCGCACGCCCGTTCCTGTATCCTGTAAAAAGAAAAGATTAGAAACATGGGAGGCCACCCCCACAAGCGATGGCCTACTTACACGTTTTATTGGCCACTGACAATCTTTGGCACATTTCTTCGCGGTTGCCCCGAATCTGAAGTGGTAGTAGC
>NC_090735.1:28821570-28839070 GCF_036898095.1 Palaemon carinicauda | reverse complement strand
TCTGTATTCATATAGATATTTTGATAGAATTGCAAGGGGTCGAAGAGATAGGAAAAGAAATACAGTAGTCATGACGCCCCCTGTGAGCCCCATCCCTGGACCTAGTAGCGTAGGACAGATTAATCCTCTCCCGATTGTGACGCTTGTAAATGCCAGGTCTGCAATCCTTCCTTTTCAGGGTCGGGTTAATGGGTTCTTGCCTCAAAATGTGGAGTCATGGATTTCATCAGTCGATGCCCATTTAAATGCCAAACAAATCGTAGACCCTTTTGTACAATTACAAGAAGCTAAAAGTTTTATAGATTTTTCCAAGGGGGATGCGAGTGCATATTTAAGAGGTGTTTCATTTCAAGAAGCAGTTACCTGGGAGGATTTCAAAGTTAGGTTACGTGCGGTCTATGGGGGTGAACAAGCCTTGGATGTAGTATTAATGTTAAGAAATACACTTAATCAAGCCACTATGAATCGGCTTAATGTTAATGAGAGAGCAGCTCTCATAGCTGATAGGCTGAATGAATATCAAGATATTTTAGGTAATTCCACTTGGGTTACTAGAGATAACATCTCCGTGAAAGATTTTTTACGATTAATGTATTTAACTTGCATGACACTTATGTTGCCTGAAGCTTTAGTGCGGTGTTTTGATAAAAAGTTAACGCCTGCAAGTACGGCATTGGATGTATATAAACAGATAAAAAAACACATGTCTAAGTGTCCTGACCTTGATCCCGTGTTAACTCAAGTTTTTGCAAAGAATGAAACAAAGCCACAACAAGTAAATGTAATTAATAATAGTCAAGTTGCGGGAATGACGTGTTATAATTGCAATCAAGGTCACTTGATCGCGGACTGCAGAACAAAATTCTGTTCGATACATAATAGTTCGACTCATTCATATAGTCAGTGCTACTCGCGTAAGACACAACAGAATCCTAGAAATACACAGTAAATTCCACAGTCAGTTCCATATGGAAATAAAAAGAAAAATCCTCATTTTAACAATAAGAAGAAACAGCCAAACGTCAATGTAGTTCAGAATCCGAAACAAACAAACACTTCTTCGAATAACGCTGAGCCTGGGTCGTCAAACCAGACCTCGCAAGGTCAGACTAATTTTCAGAATGTGCAGAGCAAAGCAAATACCACATAATTAACTCCAGTGGTGAAGAGAGTGATGTTGGGTCAAGGTCATTCATGTCAACATCAATAGTATTGAATAATCAATTTAATGTTTTATCAGATCATTGTGAGGCAATAGATTTTCCTATGAAACACACGGCCAAATTAAGTAAAACAGTGCATGCTCCCGTAGATTTGCACCGAATTCATACAATAATAAGCCAAAATGAGTTACGACCAACATTATATTCTGTAAATTTAGAACACAAATCCTTTACGTTATTTTTTGACTCTGGTAGTCCACGTAATATCATGGATTTGAGGACACATCATTTGTTATTTTCGAACTTTCCGATAGAAAAATCCGGAGTGAGACTCTCGGGTATAGGAAATAATGAATTAAATGTCATAGGCATAACTCATGTTCAATTCAAAGTCGGTAAACGCACGTTTGCCGATACATTTGTTGTTGTACAAAACATTGATATGTATCCAGCTGTAATCATAGGATACCCATCTATGGGAAATCAAAACATTATCTTAGCCCATGTCGAGCACGGCGTGTATATCAAAGGAAAATTCTATAAGTCTTCTAATACCTTAAAATCAGTTTTGGATAAAAAGGAGACAACAAATGAAACCGTAACGTACGTTGAAGAACCAATAACTTGTCTCACTAATAAAGAAACAATATACGCGACCCAGCAGAATTCTCATTCACCCGTAATATCATCTTGCACGCAATCTATCGAGCCAAACGTACCTTCGAATTTAATAGTGCAAATAAAGAAAACATTACCGGGATCTGAAATATTAATCCTTTCCGACACTTTGAAAACTAACGGATTGTCTGTCACACAAGCTATTTATACAGTAGGCTCACTTCAACAATGTAATATTGAAGTCTGTAATCATTTAAATAATACTTTAGTAATTCACAAAAATCAACATATCTTGGATGTAGAAGTTTATAAACATCGTATTCTTACCGTTGCTGAAATCAATCACGTTCAATCAGTTGCGAATGAATCCCTTTTGCAATCTATTAAAAATAAAATCAATAAAGACATTCAAGACGAAGAAATTCAGCAGAAAATTTTTGGACTTTTAACTAAATATCATGATGTTTTTTCCACTACGGATGGATCCTTAGGAAAAACAGATGTGATCGAGCATCAAATAAGGTTAAAGGACAAGCAGAAAATTATCTATGTACCCTCGTACAGACTCCCTATGAAATTCCAGAATGAAATAAATGATGAAGTAGGTAAAATGCTAGAAGAAGGAGTCATTAAGAAATCAAACAGCCCTTATAATTTTCCATTAATAGTTGTACCGAAAAAAGATCGAACATGGCGTATCTGCGTAGACTTCCGTCGTCTAAACGAGGAGACGATCCCTGATCGATTCCCAGTGCTATGTACTGACGATATTTTGTCTTTGTTAAGTCAGAATAAATATTTTACCAGTTTGGACTTACTTAAAGGCTTTCACCAGATATCATTAGAAGAAGACAGTATCCCATACACAGCCTTCAGCACAGCCAGGGGACATTATGAATTTTTACGGATGCCTTTTGGTTTACGTTGTGCTCCCATAACATTTACAAGAATGATTAACATAGTGTTTGGAGACTTGTTAGGGGATATATTGCATGCCTATATGGAAGATCTTGTAATCTTTTCCAACACCTTAGAAGAACATCTACGTAAGTTAGAACTAGTACTACAGAGATTAAGACAACATAACTTAAGGGTAAAGATTAGTAAGTGTGAATTTTTCAAAACAGAATTAATATATTTGGGTTTCATGGTGTCATGCCAAGGTCTTAAAGTAGTCCATGATAAGGTGTCGGCTATACGTAATTTTCCCATACCTACTAATGTCAAGGGAATACAGCAATTTCTGGGTTGTAGTGGATATTACAGGCGTTTTATACGCAACTATTCAAAAATAGCCGCTCCTTTAGATGATCTTACGAAGAAGGGCGTAGATTTCCTATGGTCTGAGCACCATCAACAGGCGTTTAATACCTTGAAAAATGAACTGTGTAGTTCTCCTATCTTAAAATTTCCTGACTTCGGTAAGGAATTCTTCATTGCAACAGACGCCTCAGACTTAGGAGTAGGAGGGGTATTGCTTCAGCATTATGATAAAAAAATTTTCCCGATAGCTTTTTATTCTCGAAAACTGAAAACTTCCGAAAGTAAGTATGCAGTAATAGACAAGGAAGGGCTAGCTATTGTTAATTCACTAGTGCATTTTAAGTTCATAATATACGGTTATCCCGTTAAGGTTCTTCCTGACCATAAACCACTAACCGAGTTCTTTAAAGGCTTCAACCACAGCCCTAAACGAACTCGGTGGCATTTGATCATTCAAGATTTTGGCGCAAGAATCGGGTATTTACCTGGGAAAGCAAATATCATTGCGGATGCATTATCACGCAACCCCGTGTCATCTTTTACGGAGCCTTCAGCTGAATTAATAGATATATCAACATCCATGCCTATTGTTAAAACGATATCTGAACAAGAAGATTTAGGCTGGAGTGCTGAATTATTACAGACTGAGCAAAGAAAAGATCAGAAAATAGAAACAATTATAAATGCTTTGAAAGGCAATCATAAGGAAAAGGGATATATAAAGTATAAGCAGCAGAATTATATAATCAAAGATAATATTCTGTGTAGGACCGTGACAAGGAAAACCCGCAATACACCACATATAACTAACGACCAGGTAGTGGTACCAATCTCACTTATTTCCACTGTCCTGAATTGGTTGCATGCAAATCCATTACATGGACACCCGGGGTTCTCATTAATGTCCCAGAAAGCCAAATCATTGTTTTATTGGCATACAATGCTTACAGATATAAAAAAAACACATAGCTAATTGTCGCACATGTCAGGAAAACAAAGGGCATACGAAAACACCTGTCAGCCTAGGGGCTTTTCCCGTGCCCAATCAACCCTTTGAAAGAATACATTTAGATTTGTTAACAGGATTTTACGAGTCAGACAGAGGAAATAAGCACCTCTTAGTAATTGTAGATGCTTTAACTCGATATACAGAAGTAATAGCGCTTAAAACTAAAACTGCGATTGAATGCGCCGGGAAGTTTTACGAGTGTTACATTTGTAAACATGGAATTCCACAAATGATAATCTCAGACTCGGGTGGAGAATTTAATAATCACTTTTTTACCTTATTGTGTGAATTCCTTAGCATAAAGAAAATAAATACCATGATATATCACCCAGAGTCGAATGGGCTAGTCATGTGGAAAGAGCAAATAGGAAGGTTCTAAATATATTAAGAGTAACACTAGGGGGATCAGACCCCAACTGGGATATTGCAATACCTGCGGTACTGAGTACTCTGAATCATTCATATCATATATCAATTAAAATGTCACTGCATGAAGCATTGTATGGTACCCCAGTTAGAACGCCTTTCCATGTATTAACGCCTACAACTAATCTATCAAATCCTTTAAAAGAATGTATAAATGCAAGCAAAAGTCGATATGATATCCTTCGAAAGAATTTAGAAGAATCACAAATCATAATGAAAAGGAATCATGTTAAAATAGCGAAGCCAACTAAAACATATACCGTGGGTGATAATGTATACATACAGGTAAATGTATGTAAAGGACTCAATTATAAACTAATACCTAAGTTTGAAGGCCCATTTAACATTTTGGAAACATTAACGGCTAATAGGTTTAGAGTTCAAAACGTATCCCAACCCACGGATGAGAGAATAGTACAATTGGCTCACATAAGAAATCAAAAAAAAAAAAAAAAAAAAAAAAGAGAGAGGGAAAGAAGTGAGGGAAAGATTTTTATTTGTATGATTAAAAGTTTTCTTCTTAATACAGGAGTAATTACATATATTTTTCTTGTTACAGGTTTCCAAGATGAATTTTTTGTTGTTGGGAGTGATATTGTTCGCTCAGACATTTTTCTCCTGTGTGGACGAGCTCTAAAACTGAAAGTATAGATTTTAAATATGGCACTATAGTTGAAAGACAAGAAAACGATTTTATTACATCAAGCAACGTAGTTGTAGATGCGCATATGCAAGCAATTTTTCTTCCAGAGAATGATGTCACTAGCTTAACCCTGGATAAGTATGCTCCTCGGACACCCCTTTAAGGGTATACTCGGACGCGCGCGACCCCGACGCCAAAAAAAAATTCTTTAAAAATCAGTTTTTGCAGTAACCTCCTTTTTTCTTTTGCCAAAAAAAAACTTCAATGAATGCTTAAAACAACTGTAAAGATAAATACTACTCATCTGCAGAAAAACTATTTATTATAAATATTTTAAAAAAATTAGGTAGAAAAAAAAGACCTTACATAAAAATTCATAAAAAAAAGTTTATACATATATACACAAATCCTTTTAGGAATTGATTCTTGAATGTTTAGGACACATCTTGATGCATTTTGGATGAAGTCAGACCCATGGAGGTGAAGATCTGAAATGAGAAAAAAAGGGTAACTTTTTTTGGCCAAAAAAATTTGTCCAAATTTCATGAATTTTTTTGGGTACCCAAATGAAATAGGAAGTGGCTAATTTTTTTAGGGAATAAACATATGTTATCCTAAAATAGAAATATGTAAAAAAATCTTCATTATTTTGTAAATTACATTTATATCAGGGGCCATATCTAAAGGTAATTTTTTGAGTACTTTGAAATTTCGTAAAAAAATACATATATTTAATATATAATATGATATTTATGCAGGTAAAAATATACCAAAATATCACAAATTCTATAGGGAACAATAATATATATAGATAGGGCAACTTACGCTTTGGATATGTCCACAAAATGGCCGCCAACCACACTGACTCAGACTCCTTAATCTGCCACTTGAAATGTAGGAAGGGTATGTCAATTTCAAGGTGTTATTTACTAATCTAATTATTCTTGGATATGCATAAAAATTGTATGGTGGGTTGCTGGATAATTGTCGATTATTTTACGACTATAAAATTAAAATTCTGACCCCAAAAATTTTTTTTGAAGGGAAATAAAATCGAAAAAAAATGTAAAACAATATAATATTTTAGCTAAAAAAATTTGATGATATTCAATCAAAAAAGAAGTAAACAAAATTTTCCGACAAATAAACATCTAGATGAATCATTACTCTGTGATAGTTCCTTAGTACGTAGTAATTTTGAAAAAAATGGGAAAAAACGAAAAAGTGGCAATCACAGGAAAATCGAACACATACCTATATATACGCCATATCTGGCTAAAAATAAAGATAGGCATGGGTAGCCAGATCATCTAGAAACACTTTCCAACACTATAAAAATATAAGTTTTACGACACTACTTGCCAATTCCTTACGGTAACATGACTAAGCGAAAAAATGCAAAAAAAATAAAAAGGGGCACTCGCGGAAAAATGGCCAACATTCTAATATAAGGCATTTCAGAAGAAAAAAAATTTCAGCCACGTACTAGGCAAACCATCAAGGTACATTTTCCGACAAATAAACATCTAAATGAATCATTACTCTGTGATAGTTCCTTAGTACGTAGTAATTTTGAAAGAAATGGGAAAAAACGAAAAAAGGGCAATCACCGGAAAATCGAACACATACCTATATATACGCCATATCTGGCTAAAAAAAAGATAGGCATGGGTAGCCAGATCATCTAGAAACACTTTCCAACACTATAAAAATATAAGTTTTACGACACTACTTGCCAATTCCTTACGGTAACATGACTAAGCGAAAAAATGCAAAAAAAATAAAAAGGGGCACTCGCGGAAAAATGGCTAACATTCTAATATACGGCATTTCAGAAGAAAAAAAATTCAGCCACGTGCTAGGCAAACCATCAAGGCACATTTTCCGACAAATAAACATCTAAATGAATCATTACTCTGTGATAGTTCCTTAGTATGTAGTAATTTTGAAAGAAATGGGAAAAAACGAAAAAATGGCAATCACAGGAAAATCGAACACATACTTATATATACGCCATATCTGGCTAAAAAAAAAAGATAGGCATGGGTAGCCAGATCATCTAGAAACACTTTCCAACACTATAAAATTATAAGTTTTGCGACACTACTTGCCGATTCCTTACGGTAACATGACTAAGGAAAAAAATGCAAAACAAATAAAAAGGGGCACTCGCGGAAAAATGGCCATTCTAATATACGGCATTTCAGAAAAAAAAAATTTCAGCCACGTGCTAGGCAAACCATCAAGGCACATTTTCCGACAAATAAACATATAAATGAATCATTACTCTGTGATAGTTCCTTAGTACGTAGTAATTTTGAAAGAAATGGGAAAAAACGAAAAAATGGCAATCACAGGAAAATCGAACACATACCTATATATACGCCATATCTGGCTAAAAAAAAAGATAGGCATGGGTAGCCAGATCATCTAGAAACACTTTCCAAAACTATAAAAATATAAGTTTTGCGACACTTCTTGCCAATTCCTTACGGTAACATGACTAAGTATAAAAATGCAAAACAAATAAAAAGGGGCCCTCGCAGAAAAATGGCCAACATTTTATTATACGCATTTCAGAAAAAAAAATTTCAGCCACGTGCTAGGCAAACCATCAAGGTACATTTTCCGACAAATAAACATCTAAATGAATCATTACTCTGTGATAGTTCCTTAGTACGTAGTAATTTTGAAAGAAATGGGAAAAAACGAAAAAATGGCAATCACAGGAAAATCGAACACATACCTATATATACGCTATATCTGGCTAAAAAAAAAGATAGGCATGGGTAGCCAAATCATCTAGAAACACTTTCCAACACTATAAAAATATAAGTTTTGCGACACTACTTGCCAATTCCTTACGGTAACATGACTAAGCAAAAAAAATGCAAAACAAATAAAAAGGGGCACTCGCGGAAAAATGCCCAACATTCTAATATACGGCATCTCAGATAAAAAAAAAAGACATGCACGTGTTAGCCCAACCATCAAGGCACACCTTTTAACACATAAACATGAAAAAAAAATTAATAATATTCGGCAATTCCTTATTACGTAGTAAATTTTTACAAATATTGAAAAAAACAGAAATTAGCAACCGCAGTTAAATACCCCATATACCAATAACTACGTCGTATCTGACAAAAACAAAGTCACGCATGGGTAGCCAGATCATCTAGACACACTTTCCAACACTAAAAAAGCAAAAGTTTTACGACACTATTTGGCAATATCTTACAGAAAAATGACTTGGCAAAAAAATTAAAAAAAATGAAAAAAAAATGAAAAAGGGGCTTTCGCGGTAAAATGGTCCTCGTGGTGATGAACGACATTTTAACAAAAAAAAATCATGCACATGGTAGCCAAACAATCCACCAAGACTTTCCACAACTGATAACCTATACAAGTTGCACCATTCTACGACAATTTCATAATACGTAATAACTTTGATAATTATGCAAATTACCTTAGAAGGGTAAACTCGGTCGCGCTCGACCCCGACGCGTCTCAGAAATCGGGGAAGGAGTACAGCTACAGCAATGCACATCTGGACACTACTAGAGCGTGTAGGCGAGACATCTACTGCAGGTCGATCACCCACAAATTCAGTCAGGGGGTGAGTCACGTGAGAAAAACCTCTTTTTTTTTGACGCTCGTGGTCGCGGACGACCCACCGTACCGTTCCAGGGTTAAAAAGCGCCATTTCAAGGTTTGCTGTCTCTTTAGATGAGTTGCATAGAAGACATTTTCATTCGACTACAGAGAGTTCGCTTGGATCGACACTAAAAGTTGCAGAGATGCTATCTGATGACTTGCAAAATAAGACTTACGAGACAGAATCTTTGGCTCGTGACCTTTTGATGTGGACTGTTGGACACGAACATAAAGAAAGACGAAACCCGTTTTATTTGCTGCATTAAACATCTTTGGGTCTATTGCAAGTTTAGGTTTAGGAATTTCCAATCGTCTTAAGATTAGTAATCGAAATAAGAAAATTGAGTTCTTGACTCATGAAGATGAATTGATTATGTCAGAACTAAGGAATCAGTTAGCATCAATCAATCAAATTATGGATTTAGTAAATGAACATTCAAGTAATATCAGTCAGATTATGGAAGTACAGGATTTGTTGGCAACGTTAACGTATTATGATTCAAAAATAGATCACATACATAACAGAATTGCACATTTCATTGAGAAATCAAAAGATTATGTAGAAGCTATCACGTTAGTAACTAAAGGTGTACTATCGCCCCATTTGTTGCCTATAAAATACTTAAAGTTAGTTCTGGAGAACGGACGGGAGAAACTAGGCTATGTTCCTTTGTTAGACGCACGTAGGTTAGAATTTTATTACAGCCTAATTACAGTAAGCGTTGAAAATAACAAGATTATGATTACAATTCCCTTTGATTCTTCTGATGACTGGCAATCTTACAGGATATCACCATTTCCGACTTTCATGACGAATCACTCAAATCCAGTAATATCCAGTTTGACAGGACACGTATTGATTTCCCCAGATAAGGAAACATATACGGTCATTAAAGACTTAAATCAATTAACTTACTGTTCAGACGCAATGGATAGAAAAATATGTACAGCTGACTCATTTGAATTCCATAAAAACTTAATGGATTCATGCGAGTTAGGTATAGTGCTAGACGGTGCTCTCTCCTATACAAGTGAGAATTGTCTGGATAAGCTTTATCCCTTTGACAATAATGAGTTCAATTGCAGACTGAACAACGGCTCGTGGATATGATACGACAAGGACGGCTTCAATGTATCATGCCCGGACGGATCCACGTCCTATGCCAAAATCTTCATTGCAGCAGATGGTTGTATCGGGACTTCCCCTAATTCCATGGTGACCGGGATCAAGACCATCATCAGAGAACGAGCCTACTTCGCGAACTTCACGTGGACGACTACAATGCCCTCACTACCTCTCCCATACAACAAACAGGTAGCCAAGCGGTTGATGAAATTGACCGAGATGGACCACCTGTCACCGACTTATAAGGAATTTCTTCACCCCCTACTACTAGCAGGAACAGTTGTGACGATGATGATATTTATCGCCGTTAACATCATTGTTTGGCGTAGGTTAAGGAACAGTTTGCAGCTAAAACAGAACGTTTTGCCATGTCCAGACAAAACTCCTTATTTAATTCAGTTTAAAGCCGTTTGAAAGTGGCCACTTCATTCGCTAAAATGAGTAAAATTGTCTGGGAATAGCGTGTGTACGAAAGGCAGTTAGTACGCTAGTAATATGTAATTGAAGAGACTATAGAAGATTTGCATTTATAAAAATACATTTAAAAACACATTTAAAAAATAAATAATTTTTTTCTCTCGGCATCTAATAAAATATATAAGCCGGAATGTTAAAAAAAAAGAGAAAAAAAATAAAAAAACAGAATCTATGGGCATCTAATAACATATATAAGCCCTATATATATATATATATATATATATATATATATATATATATATATATATATATATATATATATATATATATATATATATGTACGAAACCGTGGTACATGTACGTACCAGGAATTCATGTTTGTGCACTAAAATTGAATCTTTATCAAGGTAACAAATATATTTATTAATTACCGTATTGTGTTAATCTATGTTTCTGACAAAGGTAACAATTATTCTTTAACAAGTTACCGAATCATATGTATATCAGTATTTCTTTTTGGTACCATATAATCATTTGCTAGCAATGTATCATATATGTGATCTGTATTTATCATGCATTTTTTTTCTTTGCTTTGGTAATATCTTTTCATATGCATTATTGTTATTATTTTTTTTAATGGGCCTATTTGGACATTCGTCCTCATTTGCTTATGGCTAAAGTTAAACAAAGAATGATACATATATCCAGTCACACTCCTAGTAAACATATTTTGGCGTGTTGTTAAATTTTAAAAAAAAAATTGAGATAGCTGGCCGAGCTGCTGTAATAGTTAGTTATTACATGTTTAAAACACATGACGTAATATGTCATTGTGGAAGAAGAAGCTAGCGTGAGATTTGCTGTAGTCAGACAAAATCATAACAGGATGCATTTTGCATCTCTCAGCAATGTAACATTTTTATGAAGCATAACACAAATGCATACCGTATGAAAGATTGTGTCGCCACCGGATGCAGGTGTCTTCCTCGACTAATGTAAAGTTTACATATTGTGTTTAAATGCTGAGATAACTAAACGTACGATATCTGTGATATCGATATTTTAGGCAGTTCTTATCTATACTTCCCCTGAATTGGTCATCCGACCAAACCAGCTATACTCCTGTGATGGAGATGTTAACACTGTTGTTTTTAGAGAATAAACCATTTTAAAGTTAACATGCTTGACTTTATTTCAAGACTTAACATCTCAAACAACACATACTCAATGTGTGTTAATAACAGTAGCACACTAATATATATATATATATATATATATATATATATATATATATATTTTATTTCAATATAGGGTTTAATTAAAGCATAATGAATGGATGATCATAAGTATTTTGATACACAATAAATTGTTTTGGATATTTAACGAAAAACGATGGAGAAATTAGAAAAATATGTAAGTCGGAGAACCAACAGTAGTAACGAACTAATTCCTTTTATTTCTCGTAAAAGGAAGCTTTTACACACCATTATTGGCTCCTTTGGCTAGGTCTGCAAGATGTTACTGCCTTCTTTGAAGACTCGATCATAATATGAGAGAAAAATACTTCTGTTTCCATAAGGTGTGAAACAAAATATATGGATGAAACGAATAAAGAAATATTTATGGGCATGAAAAAGTTTTATAAGAAATAATAAAAAACAAAATAGTTATTTGAGGGAAAAATAACAGGTGTGAATTAAACTCGATTGTTCTATGAATATCTGTGCTAATATCGCTCAGATATTCGTCAAATGTTTAAAACTCATTCCAATCAATTGAAAGTGTGAAAGCATGAATACTTTTGATATGTAAAAAGGAAGCGTGAGTATGGCAGACACTTTTCTACCAGTACTATTTCCATATTGGGACAAGTATTTCACAGATGAAAACAAATAATTATATTACGTAAATATAATCAGAATAATTTCAAATACGGCTTTCTACTATGAAAACTACGATTGGGGATTTCCGTAACACTGACTTCTTCCCTGTGAAAATTGTTGTATTAGTCAAATATGGGAATATAAAGACCACCAGTGTTTTCTATTTGGATGTTTGTTTGGTTAAATGGTGATAAGAATATAATTTGATTTAATTTTCTGAAAAGAACAATAACTTTTTTTAGATGTCTTCATTGAATATATGGACTAAAATGACCTAGGCTAATCTAATCTGAATAGAATTTCCGAATCTATTCATACCATCAGACATCTAAGATAAAATACCTTCGTTAGGTCTCTGTCACGCCTGTTTAATTGCAGCAATTTGTGTTTTTGACCTTTGAGTATGCAATTACATCGCGTGTGATCTTTGTAATGTAAAAAGAGGCAGTTGATCAAACGAAAAGTTGAAGCAAAGGGCCTAATTAATCCCTCTTCTCAATATAAGAGAGCAAACACCAAATCCAGACAAGGAATTTTCTAGATTTGTGAGCTATGACTTTCAACACAACTAACCAGCTTTACATTAATTAATCAAGAAATATTTGCCTACTACTATTAAGTATTAGTACGTAAAGAAATGCAGAAGTGCTTATGTATACACCATCATCATCATTTCTTTCTACGCCTATTGCCGCAAAGGGCCTCAGTTAGATTTTACCAGTCATCTTCATCTTGAGCTTTTAAATCAGTACGTCTCCATTCATCATCTCCTACTTCACGCTTCATGTCACTCGATCAATCTCTCTTATAGTTATATTTATAATCCTGTCCTGCAATTTACCTCCTAATATTCTTCTAAGGGTATATATTTTTTTTTAACTTGCATAACCCTGGAAAAGTGAAGAAATATATACGTATAAATAACGAACGTTATTAGGTTATATAATGCCCATTCTATATCCCCAACCCCAAAAATATACCATAAATGATATCTGCACCTAGAACAGACATGCCATATAATATAACGCCTACATTTTTACCAATAAAACGCCATTGCAAGTACTCGCATGTTCTCCGTAACTTTCACACAGGGCAAATATACTAACAATTTAAAAAATCCACCTATCTTCAGAGCGGATACAATTTCTGTTCTCGACAGAAAATAACAATTCTTCATCCACGTACCATCCCACTTGCCTTAACAGTCAAGATTTCATGTAAGAGTAGCATGGTTTCGTTTTTCCACTGTTATACACATGGAGGTCTCGGGGAAGCTTGTTGTCAAGACTGACCTTTGTCTTTTGCTGGGTATAGTTTTAGCAAGCTCTCTCTCTCTCTCTCTCTCTCTCTCTCTCTCTCTCTCTCTCTCTCTCTCTCTCTCTCTCTCTCCCCCCAATGGCAACAAGATGCATTATCATTATTATTATTATTGCAAGCTAAGCTATAACACTAATTGGAAAAGCAAGATGCTATAAGCCCAAGGGCTCCAACTGTGAAAAATAACACAGCGAAGAAAGGCAAGAAGGAAATAAACACACTACAAGCGAAGTTATAAATAATCAAAATAAACTATTTTAAGAATAATAACAATATTAAATTAGATCGGTCATATATAGACAATAAAAACTTAAAAAATATAGGAAGAGAAATGAGATGGAACAGCATGCCCGAGTGTACCCTCAGGCAAGAGAAGTCTAATCAGAGACAGTAGAAGGCCATGGTACAGTGGCTCTGCCACTACCCAAGACTAAAGAACAAAGGTTTGATTTTGGAGTGTCCTTCTAGAAAAGCTGCTTACCATGGCTAAAGAGGAAAGTAGACACTGAACAAATACAGTGCAGAAGTTACTCCTTGAGCGGAGAAGAAGTAGTCTGTAATCTCAGTGTTGTCAGTTGTTTGAGGACAGAGGAGAATGTAGAAAGAATAGGCCAGACTATTCAGTGTATGTGTAGGCTATGACAAAATAAGCCGTAACCTGAGAGGGGCATCCTATGTAGTACTGTCTGGCCAGTTGGAGGACACAATAACACTAGTGGTAGTATCTCAATCGGTGACTTGCGCCCTGGCCAACTTACTACCTACATCTTTTAACGGTTGAATGATTATATATATATATATATATATATATATATATATATATATATATATATATATATATATATATATATACATATATATATATATATATATATTATTTGAATATATATTCTTTCAATGGTTATTTGGGCGATTTTGTTTTTGTATATCAATAAAAGTACACCTGATAACAACTGACAAAAGAGAAAATTTGGGAATAGCAAAAACTAGGCACCAGTGCTACTCATCTTTTTCTATCATTTCACAGAAGGATTCATAGCGTAACCGTAAAATATAAGTGAAAATGTCAAAAAAATTACCATAAGTAGTATCCCCCTTTGTGCTCTTCAAAAAAACTTCCTTGCCGGAAGTATCCTTTACGTAAGAACCCTTTCCATGTTTCTACCTATTTAAAAGATGGCTCCAGCCTCGCTTTTGTGTTCCGCATCTATTCCTGGAAAACATCCTTGGAGAAGCCTGAAGAAAACTGTGATGAGCATCTTGTGCATGTACTTTCACACAGTGAGAGAAGGTCCATTTATATGTATAAATTTTTGGTTAGTTTAGATATACTGTATAGTACATATGCCTTACAGTCAGAGTTTACATTAGGTTTCTTTTCTCAATTAATAAAATAATAAAATTTGTTATTAGATTCTTTGACCGACCAGACTATACTACATTGGATTCATCTCTCTGGTTACGGTTCATTTTCCATTTGCCTACACATACATCGAATTGTGTGACCTATTCTTTCTACATTCTCCTCTATCCTCATACACCTCACACCACTGAGATTACCTAACATTTCTTCTTAACTCAAGGGGTTAACATCTGCAATGTAATTAGTCAGTGGCTAATTTCCTCTTGGCAAGGGTAGAAGAGACTCTTTAGCTGTGGTAAGCAGCTCTTCTAAGAAAAGGATACTCCAAAAGCAAACCATTGTTCTATAGTCTTGGGTAGTGCCATAGCCTCTGTATCATGGTCTTCCATTATCTTGGGTTAGAGTTCTCTTGCTTGAGGGTACACTTGGACACATTTTTCTATCTTATTTCTCTTCCTCCTGTTTTATTAAACTTTTATAGTTTATATATGAAAGATATGATTTAATGTTGTTACTGTTCTTAAAATATTTCATTTTGATTGTTCATTACTTGTCTTGTAGTTTATATATTTCATAGTTTCCTTTCCTCACTGGGCTAGTTTTTCCTTTTAGAGTCCTTGGGCTTATAGCATCCAGTTTTTTAATCATGGTTGTAGCTTACCTAATAATAATAATAATAATAATAATAATAATAATAATAATAATAATAATAATAATAATAGTAGTAGTAGTAGTAGTAAATTTGCTAGATGTGTGGTCAACAGAATAAAAGAAATAGTAATAGAATTACTATTTTCAGTTATGACAGACAACAATATATTTAAAGTTTAAGTGATTCAAAACCTGGTAGCATGAATCAACTTTATTTGTAAAATAAAGCCACCCGTTGAGATACTATCGCAAGAGTGTTATTGAATCCTTTGACTTGCCAGACAGTAATATATTGGATCCCTCTTTCTGGTTACGGCTCATTTTTTCTGTACCTACACATACACCAAATAGTCTGGCCTATTCTTTACGCATTTCATCTTTCCTCATACACCTAACAACACTGAGATTACCAAACACTTCTGTAATTGTTCAGTGGCTACTTTCCTCTTGGTAAGGGTAGAAGAGACTTTTTAGCTATGGTACGCAGTTCTTCTAGGAGAAGGACACTCCAAACTCAAATCATTGTTTTCTAGTCATGGGTAGTGCCATAGCCCCTGTACCATGGTCTTCCACTGTCTTGGGTTAGATTTCTCTTGCTTGAGGTTACACTCAGGCACACAATTCTATCTTATATTTGTTCTAGATTTTTTTAAATATTTTTTTTTTTTTTTTTTTTGAAATGGTGTGTTGGGCAGGCTTAATAGAAGGGCCATGGATGCCTGGTGGTTTATCAAGAGGTTGTATTTTCCTTATCTGATACTTTTTCTTCTCAAAACCATCCTTACTGTCCTCCCTTCTGTTGAAGTGGCTATCCTGAACGGTATTTAGCCTAGTGCATCGCTCCTCCATGTTGACCAGTTTTTCCGACTTTCTTTCTATAGTCTATGGGTTTTATCAATCATTTTATTTATATTTCTGTACATATTGTTCTTTTACCATTCTTGTTAATTTAGTTTTTCGGTATGATGTATCTTTATCACCATTAATTCTTGTGCTCTCTGGAGATATTGAGCAAAATTCGGGACCAGTTTTTCATAGATTTCCTCAATGTCGTCTACTGTATTGCAATATTCGTGGTCTTCATGCAAATATTCAAGACCTTACAGTTGCGTTCAGACAGTATGATATTCTTTTGTGCTCAGAAAATTTAGTTTCTAATATGAGACACTCATCTGAGCTCCTTATAACTGGTTTTAAAAAGCCAATAATATTGAAACGTGATGCCATCCCTAGGGCCAGGGGAATGGCGGTGTATATTAGGACTGAGTACCCTGCTTCTCATAAATCCTGCTATGAATGTGTTTCTCATGAGATTTAGGTGATAAAAGTTTGTGGCAGACATAACAACCTCTATATGTGTTCAATCTACCGGAATCCTGACATGGAGGATTCTATATTCGAGTGTCTTCTTACCATTATGGCCAGATTACAAGATGATAGAAAGGCCTCTTTTTTCTTTGTTGGTGATTTCAGTGCTCACCATGGGGAATGGTTAAATTCTGTTTCTCCTACCGATCGCCATGGCTGAAGAGCTTAAGACTTTGCTTCTGAATCAGGCTGTGAGAAAATCATAAGTGAAGCTACTCACAGGTCTGGTAACTGCTTGGACCTTGTATACACCGACTCCCCTGGCGTTATAACAAGTAAGGTTGGTTCTCCGGTTGGGACATCTGATCATGCCTTGATTTCATTAGTAGTGAAGACTGAGCAGCCTGTCCCTGATGTATCTTACTCGTGTAAAATTTATATGAAATCTCAAGCAGACTAGAATGGGATTTTGCATGAGCTTTTAGGCTTGAAATGGTCACAATTTTATAGTAGTGTTGATCCTGTAGTCCCTTTGAATGAAAATCTAGTCAGCATAATTGATAGGCGTATCCCTTCTCGTGTACTAATGTATTGAGTGAAGGACAAACCATTGTTCAATGGTGATTGTAGACGTGCTTATTTGGAGAAGCAGGAGG
>NC_090735.1:28809070-28811570 GCF_036898095.1 Palaemon carinicauda | reverse complement strand
CTCAATTTATTGCTAAATGTAAAAATTATGTTTATATCCTGCTAGCATTTCTTTGTAAACGTAAGTTTTCAAGTTATGAAACTTACATTATCATGGAAAAGTGAAATGCGTGGCATGTTTGAAAAATCCAAGTAAAATAAGAATTTTTGCTGCACAGTATTTTGTTACAAGGTCTCTAATCGTTACCTAAAAAAGAGGTTTACTTAATTCAAATATACTGTGACGGGCCGAGAGAGGAGTTGTGAACTCAAAGGCAGGATGCAATCAACTGAGTTTTATTAAGGAACACTCTTCTTTATATACAAAACCTCAAGGCAACAGGACATGACCTGTTCGAGAGACAGACAATGTTACAGAGCAAAACAGAGACATGATCATTCAGGTTCTTTTTAGTGCGAGGGAAGAGCGCAGACACAAGCATAATATATACAAAATAATTATGTACAATTGTGTGCCATAAGGTTGGTACATGGCTCCCCCCCTAAAAATGACATACTGTACATGTTAAATAGGGTGCCCTGATCTAGAGAGGCGAACTGTAGGCGGGTCATCTGGCAGAAGATAAGCAGGTTTTAGACGATCAATGGAGACCCAGTCTTCTTTGCCCCGAATGTTTAGTAGGAATGCTTTCGGACTGCGTCGGATCACAAGGAAAGGGCCAGTGTAAGGGGGCGTTAGTGGTGGCTTGCTAGTGTCGTTGCGCAGGAAGACGTGCGTTGCAGAGTGCAAGTCCGTTGGTATGTGATGCTTCGCTGGGGGCTTGTAAGTCTGGCGGCACAGAGTAAATTTTCCCACGACGTGACGTATGCGCTGGAGATCGTCAGAGGAGGTTGTAGAAGAAAAAAATTCGGCAGGGACGACCATACACCATTTCAGCTGCCGAGACGTCGAGGGCGTCTTTAGGAGTGGTCCTTAGTCCCAGGAGGACCCAGGGAAGTTGAGTAAACCAGTTGCAATCCTTGCAGCGGGACATCAAAGCTGCTTTGAGGGTGCGATGAAAACGTTCAACCATTCCATTGGCAGCGGGGTTGTAGGCCGTTGTCTGATGTAGGGTGATGCCCAGGAGATTCGCAAATGACGTCCACAATTGAGAGGTGAAAGTGGTTCCCCTGTCAGAAGTAATATGCTCAGGGATACCGAATCTTGAAATCCATCCAGAGAGTAAGGCAGATGTACATGAGGCGGACGTTGCAGTTTCCATGGGAATGGCTTCAGGCCAACGAGTGGAGCGGTCGATGACGGTAAACAGGTAACGATGTCCTTGCGATGTGGGTAGGGGGCCTACAACGTCGATGTAAATGTGTGCGAAATGACGCTGAGGTTGAGGAAAGGTGCCCACTCCTGAATCCGTGTGTCGATGTACTTTGGAAGTTTGGCAAGAAGTACAGGCGCGGACCCAATCCTTAGCATCCTTAGAAATACCGTGCCAAATGAACTTTGCCTTCAGCACTGTGCAGTAGAACGGCATGAGGGATGTGAAAGGCCGTGAATGAAATCAAACACCTGTCGGCGCATGGGAGCAGGAATCCAAGGTCGCGGTCTAGCAGTACTGACGTCACAGAGGAGGGTGGTGTTGGAGTCTTCGAGGGGAAAATCTTTCCAACGGAGGGACGTGCAGGATGTCCTACAAGCTTGATACTCTGGATCCTGTTGTTGGGCTTCAGCCAGGGCGTTGTAATCCAATCCCAGTTGAACGCCAGCCAACGTGTTTCTTGACAGGGCATCGGCAACGGGATTCATTTTCCCAGGGACTTATTGGAGGGTGCAATTGTATTCAGCCACGGCGGAGAGATGTCGGCGTTGACGGGCGGACCAGGCGTCAGACTGTCGAGTGAAGACGTGCACCAGAGGCATGTGGTCTGTGCGAATGACGAAGGGCGTACCTTCTAAGAAATGGCGAAAGTGACGGACAGCCAAGTGCACCGCCAGCAATTCTCGGTCATTGGTAGAATAACCCGATTCTGCCTTGGACAGTTTTCTGCTGAAGAAGGCCAATGGGCGGGGCGAGCCTTTGACCACCTGCTCGAGTACTGCACCAATAGCGACGTCGCTGGCATCGGTGGAGAGAAGGAGAGGGGCGTGTGGGATAGGAAAAGTGAGAGCCGCAGCAGTTGAGAGGTCCTTCTTTGCATTGCAGAAGGCTGCTTCTTGAAGGGGACCCCACTTCAGGTCCTTTGGCTTGCCCTTGAGGGAGGCGTAGAGGGGAGCAAGAGTGGCGGCAATGGCTGGCAGAAAACGGTGATAATAGTTGATCATGCCCAAGAATTCCTGCAGAGCTTTTACGGTCGAGGGCGCAGGGAAGTTCTGAACGGCTGCTACCTTCTCAGGGAGGGGATGGACTCCTTCAGGAGTGATACGGTGCCCTAAGAACGACACTTCGTTGGCGCCAAAGGTACACTTGTCGTACCGGACTACAAGGCCGTTTTGTTGCAGGCGGTCGAGCACGATGCGTAGGTGACGGAGGTGTTCCTCTTTTGAGGAGGAGAACACAAGTATGTCG
>NC_090735.1:28786570-28796570 GCF_036898095.1 Palaemon carinicauda | reverse complement strand
AATTAGAGTTAATCTATAATACAAATATATTGTACAAAATCATTTTGCAATTTCTAGAAAAAAAAAATTAGTAAAAATAATGAAAAAGCATTTTATCTATCACCTTGATCTAATTGCGTATAAAGAAAGATCATACCAAGTAACCTACACTGTTCTCAATATTCAAATATGAAATATTTAAAGCGTAATTAAAGAGAGCATTTTAACAATTGTATAAATAAAAAATAAAAAAAATTAGCATGTAAATTTCAGATTGGTTTCAAAATGTTCAAAAATCTGATTAACTTGTCCAACACCTTCTCTTTTACCTATCATAAGCTTCTCATATACGCACAAATAAGCACGCAAGCATGATCTCTCTCTCTCTCTCTCTCTCTCTCTCTCTCTCTCCTCTCTCTCTCTCTCTCTCTCTCTCTATATATATATATATATATATATTATATATATATATTTATATATATAAATATGTATGTATATATATACATTATATATTTATTTATTTATATATATATATATATATATATATATATATATATATATAGTTTTATATTATATATGTAGATATACACACACACACACACATACACACATATATATATATATATATATATATATATATATATATATGCATTATATATAAATATATATGCATTATATATATATATATGCATTATATATAAATATATATGCATTATATATATATATATATATATATATATATATATATATATATATATATATATATATATATATATATATATATATATATATTAATATATATATATGTGTGTGTGTGTATACATATATATATATATATATATATATATATATATATATATATATATATATATATATATATATATATATATATATATATATATATATACATATATATATATATATAGATATACACGTCTATGTATATATGGAGTACGTAACAGCAGATATAAGGGAGAAAGATCTCATAGTGGAGGACATGGGAGACGAGAAATTGGAAACGCCTTTCAAAAAATAGCGAAAGAAGAAGGTATATATAACGGATTTTGAGCGAAGCGAAAAATCTATTTTTGGGTGAGATGGCCATGTCGTCCTGATGGAAGTTCCTATAGGGTAGCTTCCTAGGGTATATTACAACTACGGCGATATTCCCAGAGAATTTACCTTAAGGTACCAGAATTCTAACTCCTGGAGCGAGTATCCCTCGTGAAAGGGATATCGCGACATATCAGAGGACGTATTCTAGACACGTCACATGGCAATCTACTACCTAAATAGAGATTCGTCTCGTAGGAGGGAGATTGACGAGATACGAATTCGGGAAGAAAAAGGGGGGAGCCGCTCCCAAGGCCTCCCAATCCCCCGATTCGTATGCGTGCCTGGCGCCAATCCTGGCGCCATCTGTATTCCTTGTAGCGTACACGAGGTGCTACAGATACTGTATGTAGGGAGGGGTCCTACAGCCCTTTCTTAGAAAGGCAAGGGCGGGTCCATCAGGACGACATGGCCATCTCACCCAAAAATAGATTTTTCGCTTCGCTCAAAATCCGTTTTTTGGGCTCAAGCCATGTCGTCCTGATGGAAGTGTACCAGAGCATTACTGTATCTGTGGATTCTCAGAACGTGCCGTACTCCCCGGAGGTAATTTTTTCCCGGTCGACTAGACCTAGAGACCTAAGATGTTACCGTTATACATCTTTTCAACTAACTATAAACTATGTTAGAGCTTCCTGCCCCCTACAGGGAAGAGTCCTACTAGACTCTGGAAAAGTCTCGAAGAGTACATATATCTATGTACGAATACCAGGCAAGCTAATATAGTGGTCTCGCCCTATATTAAGTAAAGCATAGTTTGTAAAGGACCACTGCGTCAATATGAAATATCGACCAGATTTCCGCACAATACTTGTATTGGACAAAGGTTTTATATCCGCATAGGAGGAAAACCAATGCAACATAGCTTGCATAAAGGAACAATTCTATTAGAATTATCCCAGATAAGGTACATAGAATGAATGCTCAATTATACCAGTAAATTGACACAGGTGAAGGAGACGCAAGGTTCTCAAGAACCAGATTATTGACAGGCAATAAATAGACAGGTTAACCACAATTATATATATATATATATATAAGAAGAGGATAACCCAAAACTTTAAGCATAAGTATGATAGTAAACAGGGCTTGTTTGTCTGAAAGAAAAACATTAGATGCCACTTTTAAGATACCGAGGTATCAAAGTCATAAAAGCCTGTATTACAAATCAATGACATTAGCGTTAGAAACGCTCGGCACACATGTCTGCACTTATGCTAGGTTCACCTTCGGAAATGGAACAGTCTGGATGGGCAACACAGTGCCCTCACTTAGTTTGTAGTACAGTATATAACTACACACTCACCCTGGAATTAATCGTCCCAATTAAGACCACTGTTCCTCGCAGAGTTAAACAGTAGGGTTAACACCGCGACCCACTGCTACCACAGATCTCTTTTAGTTCCTCTACCTGCTTCGCATAGTGGCGAAAGAACACTCTGGAAGACTTCCAGCCAGTGTATGAATGGAGATGTTCAAAATCCATGCAATTAAAGAAATTTAAGAATGAGGCAACTTTCCTCGGATCGTGACCTGCGGGTGTATTGTCAGGATCCGCTCTGCGAATAAAATATGTGATTTTCGCTCTGAGTTGATTCAGAGATAAATTTGAGCCTGATGTTTCTCCCCTGAATAGTTGAACACCCTTGAAGTCTGAAGTTCTATGAAGATAGACCTTTAGGCATTCTACTGGACATAGAGATGCATCTTCTTTCAGAGGGCAGTTCTCCAGGGACCCCACCTGTTGGTGGGTAACTCTTTCTTGGCGAGAAACGTAGGATCCGGAAACAGGTTCAGTTCTTCCCCATCCAGGAACTGAACACGACCTGCCTCTCTCGAGAGGCTACAATCTTACTAACCCTGGCCCCGGACGCGAGTGCAAATTAGGAAAATAACTTTTTGTGTCAAATCCTTTAACGCACATTCTTCATTGCTCAACAGAGAAGCGAAATGAAGAACTTGTCTAAAGACCATGAAATGGGCTTTGGAGGTGCTGAAGGTCTGAGCCTAGCACAGGCTTTCGGGACTTTATTAAAGATCTCGTTACCTAGGTCGACCTGGAAGGCATATAGAATGGGTCTTGTCAAAGCAGACTTACACGCTGAAATCGTGTTCGCTGCCAACCCTTGACCATGGAGGTGGGGAAAAAAGATAAGCAGAAGTCTGTCAAGATCTCCTGCGGAATCTTCGCCTTGACAAGAGGCCACCCATTTTCTCCAAGATGACTCATATTGCCTTCTAGTAGATTTGCATTTATATTCCTCAATGAAGTCTATACTGGCTTTCGAAATCCCGAAACGCTTTCTCACCGCTAGGGAGAGAAAATCATGAACTGCAGGGTCCGGGTTTTCTGTAATGAAGCGCAGACAGTTGACTTCTGGACTCGCTGGGTCAGAACTGGATCTGGTAGTGGTACAAACTTCAGCTACAGTTCCAATGCCAGGAGGAACCACACGCTGTTCGGCCACTTGTGGGCCACTATTGCCGCTACCCTTTGAAGGATCTCAGTTTGTTGAGGACCCTCAACAGAAGGTTGTGAGGAGGGAACAGATAAATCTTGGACCATCTGTTCCAGTCGAGGGACATCGCGTCCACTGCTTCCGCTAAGGGGTCCTCGTACGGGGCACGTACAGGGGCAACTTCTTGTTGTCTTTCGTCGCAAAGAGGTCTATCTGCAGTTCTGGGACTGATTCAGAATGAAGGAGAATGATCCTGCGTCTAAGGACCATTCTGACTCTATCGGTGTGAACCTGGATAGAGCGTCCGCTGTCACATTGCGGACTCCTTGAAGGTGAACTGCCGACAGGTACCACTTCTTCTTTTCCGCCAATCGGAAGACGGCCAACATCACCTGGTTGAGAGGTGGTGACCTCGATCCTTGTCGATTCAAGTATCTTACAACTACCTCGCTGTCTATTACCACTTTATGTGGAACGAATGACGCGGGGAGACTTTCTTTAAGGTAAGGAGCACCGCCCTAGCTTCTAGAAAGTTTTATGAGAAAGGTCTTGAATAGCCTGGACCAAGTCCCCTGGACTTTTTTCCGATGAGAGTGACCTCCCCATCCCTCCTTTGAGGCGTCTGAGTGAATCGTCACCGACGGGGGAGGTGGCTGAAGAAGAACCTGACTTCTTTAGATGTCTGGCTTGGGACCAAGGCCTGAGAAGAGTACTTAGCCAAAGCGGCTGGTCTTCTCAGATCTCTTCACGCGTTTGATGCATAACTTCTCCAAACTCCGATTGCATCCTTTAGCTGTGCTCTTAGCACTGGGTCTGTCACCGAAGCAAACTGGAGAGAGCGCAGTACTCTCTCCTGCTCGTGTCTTGATATCCTTTCGGAATCTTGAAGTCTCTTGACAGAACCCGCTATCTCCTTCCTTTTCTTCGCTGGGGTGGAGAAACGGTGTGACAAAAGGTCCCAGTGGATCTTAGCCACTGGAACTTTTGAGATGGAGAAAGTCGAGACTTTTTCTGTTGATCTTGAAGCCTAGGTACTCTAGGAACTGGATCACTGACTGGAAGCTTGCAAGCATTCTGTCTCGGATGCTGCCCACACCAACCAGTCGTCCAGGTAGGCTACTACCTGAATTCCCTTTAGGCGAAATTGTTTGAGAGCTACGCTCGCAAGCTTCGTAAAAATCCTTGGGGCTATGTTTAGCCCGAATGGCATGGCTCCGAAGGCGTATAGTCTTCGCTGTAGCCTGAACCCTAGGTAGGGGGAGAGTCGATGGCTAATTGGAATGTGCCAGTAGGCATCTGACAAGTCTATAGAGACGGAATATGCCCTCTTGGGCAGTAAGGTCCTTATGTGTTGCAGTGTTAGCATTTTGAATTTGCAATTCACTATGAACTTGTTAAGTGGCGACAAGACCAGAATGACTCTGAGCTTTTCCGAGTCTTTCTTGGGAACACAAAACAGCCTCCCTTAGAAATTGATGGGCTTCACCCTTTTTCTCCAACCGTTCTTGAACGTACTCCTCCATAACGGGGGTGGAGTGTTGGAAAAACCGAAGGTACGGGGGTGGAGTGCTGTACCAGCTCCCGCCCAATCCATTCTTGAGTAGGCTGTGGGCCCAGGGATCGAAGGTCCACCGATCCCGAAATTTCAGAAGTCTCCCTCCTACCGGTATCACCTCACTTGGACTGCCGTCCTGAGGTCTTGCCTTCCTGACCACGACCACCCCTGAATCCCTTTCCCCTTGAGGGGCGTCTAGACGAGCCTCTGGCTGCTCCTCTAGGCTTTGCTCGGAAGGAAGTAGACTGCCCTTCGAACGCTGGGGTGAATGCCGTGGACTGTGTCGACACGGCCTGGGGTACCCACTGAAAGGTGGTCGGGGTTTGTGCCACGATCTGGGGCACTGGGGCAATGGCAATTGCAGTTGCTGTTGCTGTCTAAGAGGCTTGGCTGGCCGAGACGGTAGCCTAGTCCTCATAGTCTTCCTCTTTGGTTGAGGACCCTCATCCGGGGAAGACTTTCTTTTGATAGCCAGGTCCCACTTCTGGAGAAGGTTTCTATTCTCCAAGGTGGCTTTTATCAAAAACTTCTTTGACCAAGTCGGTAGGGAAAAAAGGTCTTTTCCCCAAATGTTGGAGGAGATTAGTTTCTTTAGCTCGTGCCTCACTGTAGCCGAGGTAAACACGAACTCCCTACAAGCTCTCCTTGCCTTGACGAAGCCATAAAGGTCCTTCGTCACTGTGGCCAGATGAGGCTTGGCCACTACCATGAACATTTCATGGACCTTGGGGTCACTTGCCATCGTCTCGAGAGTAGTCTGAAGAGACATTGAGGCAGTCAGTCTTTCTTTTGTATCGAGCTCACTTCGCAAAAGAAAGTCAGACAGCTTAGGGGGTTCCTTGCCGAACTGACGTCCGGCAATATCAGCCTCCAACTTTCCACTTAGAACGTAAGATGGACGTCCTTCCAATCTTTGTGGTCCATAGGCAGGGCCAGCGACAAGGGTTTACACTCCTCTAGGGAGGGGCAAGACTTGCCGGCCTCGATTGCTTTTAGTACAGCCAGAAACCCTTTCTGTAAAAAGGGGGAAGGCTCTAGTAGGCGAGGACACAAAGGAAGGGAGCTTCCTATTCAATGCAGCTACCTTTGAGTTAGAGAAGCCCCTCTCTTTCATCGTAGATGAAAGTAGAGCTTGAGCCTTAGCATGGTCATCACTATGACCTCCTTCGGCTCTGCCTCCTCCTTTGAAGCTGGTTCCTTCCTCAGCCGGACATAACAGTCCGGATATGGTGCCTTGCTGGGCCAGAATTCCACCCTCCAGGGGAACTGAGCCCAGCATATCCGAGATGACGATCTTTCCAGTCGTCATCGACATGTGCTCAGCATACCTCCATGGGTTAGCATCCGAGCACAAAGGAAGGTCTTTCACATTGAGCTTTTCTGGGGCCCATGTGATTCTGCAAGGCACTGCATTCGCAGTTCCATTGCAGCCGCCTTCTCCTGATTCTCCTTCTGCATTTGTTGGATCATTCCAACAATAGAAGAGAGGGCCTGTCCCAGCTCTACTGGGAGACCGGCCGATGTAGAGGGACTTGAACTTCATCCTGGGCTTCTGCAAGGAGGTCTTCCTCCTGACACCCGTCCACATCAGATATCCTGTCATTTAGCTGGATGTCTTGCATCGCGACCGCGACTTCAGCATCCACCTGGATCTGAACTTAGGGGATCTCCTCTTGAGGCTGGGGAATCACTGCATCAGCTGATGCCTTAGGGAAAAGATACGCCCTCATCTTCTCACTTGGAAGATAAGGGCCAGAAGTGTACTTTTGGAAGCCCCTTACCCAGGTACGAAGCTTCTTCCTAGCTATTTAAATGTCTCATTAATCAGGTTAGTGCACACAGTACATACCTGAGGGTCCCAATACCGGAGATCATCCTTGGAGACAGCGTATGCTGCGTGTCTCCTACAAAACTCATGTCCGCAGAGGTTCTTGCTGCTGACATGCAGAAAGCACTTCCCCACTTCGGAGTGTCCTTCTGTAAAGAGAAGAAATTTCCATGAGTATCAAGTGAACTATGTATCACTGGATATGCATAGTATAGCATAACAATTCATAAATGAAAGACACACACTTGTGTTTCCCTCACAACCCATTGTTGCAGCCTTCCAGATAATAAAATCAAAAATGGTTTATCTCTACTAGAGTAACCAATGCAAGGTTTCCATAGGAAACAGGTGGAGCTCACACCTAGGCAATGATTTTAAAAATCCTGGATAATAGACGGGGAAGAACTCTGCTTCCTGTCTGAGGGCAACAGCAAAGGGCTGTGTAAGAAAACACAATAGTGTTAGAAGATACAGTGCTGTACCTAAACTTTTACTATAGTTTTCTTCTTACTGTATATGCTATACAGAAGAATACTAGTACAGTATAGGAGGATGTGTGCCGGCCTGCCTTTGCCGGCCGGCACACACCACAATTAGCTTTAAAGTATACTACTTAACAGCTATAGGGCGGCAGCCCTCTGGTTCAAATGCCTGTGCCGGCGGCAGCAGCTGCCGGCCAGCAACAGCCAGTGTTGGCCGGCAATGATTGCCGGCCAGCAACTACACAAGGTAGTACCCAGCTGCCGGCCACACTCTTGGTGACCGGCAGACAAGGACTGACATAAGCCGGCCGGCAAAGGTACAAGACCGATGCCAGCCGGCAGCAAAAGAACCAGAAGACTACCCCTGCCCGGCTGCCGGCCTCATAGGCCGGCAGCCGGCCTCGTAGGCCGGCTGCCGGGACAGGTACAGCACTAGAAGAAAATAGAATGGATGCCGGGATAAGAGTGTACACAACCCCCCCAGCCCGGCAACCGAAAGAGTGCATATAAGGAAGGGGAGAAACTTAATTCAGGCTTCCTTGACCAATGCCGTCCGGCTCTGCCGGCAGGCATGGATGAGGGACCAAGAGAGGTCCGGGCAGCACTCGAAAACATAAGACCCTTGCCGGCCAGCATCTCAGCCGGCCGGCAATGGCCTTAGTCAATTCCACATCCCAACCTATACTAGGTCCAGAAGTAGAATGACGTACAGTACAGTAATACCCCTGCCGGCCAGCTCTGCCGGCCGGCAGGGTACAGTACAGTAATGGCAAGGCCATTACGGAGATAGAGGGGGAAGGGACAAAAGGGTCCTGCCAACCTTGCTTTAGTGACAGATCACCCGCAGCCAAGAACTCTGTCTTAGCCTAAGGGAGATCTAAGGGAAAGGGCCAGCAATACTTGCCAGCTTCCAAAGCACCAAAGCAAGGAAGGCGTTGCTATTCCCAAGGGAAGATTTTATCCTCCCCAAGAACAGCAACAGGACTTTAGTCTGGTCGATCACAAAGGGAGGAATCATACTACAGAAACCTTCGATAGTGACCTAAGGGAGCTAAGCTCCCTTTAAAAGTGTTAGGTCAGCGAGGGGAACTCTGCCCCAAGCCAGACAACACGGACCAGACTAAAAAACTCTGTTGTTCTGTCCCTCTTTGAACCAGACTCTGCTGGAACAGGAAGGTACAGTAACACCCTAGTATAGTTTTATCGAAAATAAATTCGGAAAAAACCACTTAGGGATAAGCCCAAGGCTTAAACAGAGGGAAAGGGATTGCATACCTTCTCCGAAGAAAAGAAAGCAACCGGGGAGAATAATAAAGTATACTAAGGCTCCATAAGCAATTAACCTAGGCACCAAGAGAATCGATTACCTAATTCACCGAAACTCTCACGTATACAATCTTGGAAATATTCCACACATTCTAAAATGTATAAAAAATAGCCTAAAGCTTTAATAAACTTTTAATTACACTCGGAAAAACCAAAATCATGCATTAAGTACTAGGACCAAACGACTAGGCTACATGGCCTAGCGTAGGCCAGAATGGCGAATACTTCGCCAAATAATACTAAGCACAAAAGGAAATCCTATGTAACGCTAAATAGCTAAAATTTATTAAGCAAAACAACCAGGAATGTCACTCTGACTAACTAATTTATACCTAGCGAGTGACAGTGTCCAGGACACCTCTGGTAGGCTACGGCTCTTGTATCAAAGATTAATCCTATTAATCACTCAAAATTTTACCAAGAGCCTACATTTATACATAACAGACACTATACTCAACTTATCCGAGGCCAACGAAGACGGAGAAGCCATGAAAAGCTGAATAAATCCAAGATTTGCGAGAAAAACAGGAAAAAACACCGAGTTGTTAAGCTACGCAAAAAGGAATACAGATGGCGCCAGGATTGGCGCCAGGCACGCATACGAATCGGGGGATTGGGAGGCCTTGGGAGCGGCTCCCCCCCTTTTTCTTCCCGAATTCGTATCTCGTCAATCTCCCTCCTACGAGACGAATCTCTATTTAGGTAGTAGATTGCCATGTGACGTGTCTAGAATACGTCCTCTGATATGTCGCGATATCCCTTTCACGAGGGATACTCGCTCCAGGAGTTAGAATTCTGGTACCTTAAGGTAAATTCTCTGGGAATATCGCCGTAGTTGTAATATACCCTAGGAAGCTACCCTATAGGAACTTCCATCAGGACGACATGGATTGAGCCCAAAAATATATATATATATATATATATATATATATATATATATATATATATATATATATATATATATATATATATATATATATATATTTATATATATATATATATATATATATATATATATATATATACATATATATATATATATATATATATATATATATATATATATATATATATATATATATATATTCATATATATATATATTCATATATATATATATATATATATATATATATATATATATATATATATATATATATATATATATATATGTGTGTGTGTGTGTGTGTGTGTGTGTGTGTATGTATGTATGTATATACAAAATCCTAGAGTATATAGCACCAATCTTACCTCCGGCAA
>NC_090735.1:28774070-28776570 GCF_036898095.1 Palaemon carinicauda | reverse complement strand
AGACTCCCCCTCTTACAGTTGATAGCTGCCGGCCGGCAGTCTTAGTACCTGTCGACCGGCAGAAATGACAGCTGTGAGCTGCCGGCCTTTTTGGTTGCCGGCCGGCAGTAAAGACTACTGCCGGCCAGCAGTCATGGCTGCTGCCAGCCGGCAGTCATGGATGCTGCCAGCCGGCAGTCATGGCTGCTGCCGGCCGGCAGTCATGGTGACTGCTGGCAGGCAACTAGGGCAGCTGCTGGCCATGTTGGCTGTAAGTGGGAAGTCCCTTCTGTTTATAAAGGTTCTTCAGTTCTTTCTTGAACTGCTAGCAACAGTGGCTATTGTCAGGGTGCTGCCTACCAGGCCGGCACAGAATGGTGCCTGCTCAACCGGCAGCACGCCGACTGTACTAGTACTGCCGGCCGGTACTGGCCAGCAGTGCCGGCCGGTAAGGTTTAGACAGATCCTTGCCGGCGACAGTACTGTAGCTGGATGGAAGCTTGAATTTTATATTCACCCCTTCCATTTGAACCTTCTTTCTGGAGAAGGTAGTAGTAGTAGACTTTTACTTCCCTTTTACTATATATATATATATATACAGTATTAGGTAGCCTGTTTTCCATGCTATCTCTTTTTCTTTTAACTAGCAAGCTAGATGGGCTAGCATTAGCTAGCTATGCCGACGACATGCTGGCTGTACTACAGTATATGTTTATACAGGTAGTTAGTATTTCTGCAGTATAGGATATACTGCAAATAGAAAGCTTCTGTATATTCTATGCTAGTAGTGCTTTTCCAATATATTTTAAAATCCTACCCAAATATTTGTGGAACCCAATCCCATGTTGAAAGAATTTTTATTCTTCAATATTCTGATTAGAAATCAGTCTTCAGATTACCCTGCAATATTAAAAGTTTAAGGACTGGAGATTACACTCCTAACCCTTAAAGGGCAGAGCCCTTATCCTCGAGTCTCCATGATTAGGAAACTCTATGTTTTATTTTTTAAGGGGGGTCACAGCAAATAAGTTGGGTGGGATATATACAAATATATGTCTTTCCTTTCCATACTATATATAATTATACAGTAGCCAGTATATTGCGATATAGTGCATACTGCAAATAGAAAATACAGATTATACAGTAACTATTTCTAGCATATCTTGGGTATCCTCGTGTGAGCTTATGCTGCAGCCGCTCTTACATTGAAGGAATAGTGTTTCTTCGTGAAGCTGACTGAGAAATCAGTCTTCCGTACCCCACAGTATTTAGTATGAAAGGGACAGTGAGGTATACACTTCCCTATCCCTAGGGGTTAAAAAACCCCTTTTTTCAGTTGGAATTCCTTCGAAAAGGAAATTCCTATCACTTAATACTGAGGGGAGGTACCAGCATTTGCTTGCAAGGGATACACAAGTATGTGTCTCCTACTATCCCTTTATAGCTTGCTATCCTAAGCTATTCTGTTGAGATATGACTTTTGATTTATTGGTTATCAATGAGATAATCAATCATATACTCATTTTGTTTTCCTTTCTTTACAGGAGGAAAGCCTGATGTCATGTATTGCAGTCTTCTGCAAAACTAAGAGTAAGTGTTTTTACGGACATAATGAATGCAGGTTTCATGCCACCTGCAATATTATTCCCGAAGACCTGCAGTATTGGAACCCGCAGGCCTGCAAAGTATGTCGGGCCCTATTGTCCGAAGGTTTCAAGAATCCCAAGTCGGTGGAGACTAGGGGTGCAGCTCGTTTCAAACTACGCAACTGGGTGAGAGGCTTTCAGAAAGTCTCTCCAGGACCTTACCTGCCTAATGACAAGATGGGTAGGTTACTATTTCCAACAGCGAATAAGTGGTACCCCAGACACGAGGTACATTTCCCGATGGCCAGATAACTTTCGGGAAGGAGGGCAAAAAGCGCCCACGGGAAGAAGGGGAGAATGTCGGGTTGGAATTGTCTCCGTCCCAACAGGCTCATGAGCCAACAACATCGATATCTCCGCCTTCTATCCCTCTTTTAGATGGAATGAACCAGTCATGGGCCCAGGTCAAGAATCTGGTAGAAAATTTGTTCAAACAGAGCACAAAGCAGGAAGTGAAATGCAAGGTAGATCTTGGTAAAGCTCCACTTGTCGCTCCTAAAGGGTCGTACAAAAGACTCGTAGATCAAGACCTTCTGACATGCTCCACAACCAATCCCTGGAGGTTTGCGGAGCTAATGCTTATTTTAAACGGCAAACTCTACATCTCGGAGAAGATGGTTGCTGTTCCTTTGGACAAAATCCAGTTCTTGCCAAGCTTTGACGCTTTTCCGAACTGTTTCATTAGACTGAAGGATGAACCAACATCAGAAAAAGGAACGGAATCAAAGGAGGTTATGATTCTCGACAATGATAAACCACAGGCTATCCTATCCAGCAGCATAGAAAAGGCGGGTTACTCGGTGTCGAAGGTATCCAATCCGGGTAACAAGCACTCTTCCTTTCTTGCTCCTGTTTCAATTTCATTCCACTTTATG
>NC_090735.1:28761570-28769070 GCF_036898095.1 Palaemon carinicauda | reverse complement strand
AATAATAATAATAATAATAATAATAATAATAATAATAATAATAATAATAATAGTAATAATACCTTTAGGGCCCTACAACCAACAAATAGCAGAACAACTCCATCATTGTATCTCAAATCACCATGCACCTAAATGGATGACCACGGGAAGAACATCCTTAGTAGGAAAAGACCGGAGTAAGGGAAATATTGCCAGTAACTACAGGCTTATCACCTGCCTACCAATAATGTGGAGGTTACTAATAGGTATCATCAGTGAAAGACTATACATCTACCTAGAGGAGACAAACACCATTCCCCACCAACAGAAAGGCTGCATAAGGAAGTGTAAGGGCACAAAAGACCAGCTCCTGATAGACAAAATGGCAATGAAGAACAGTAGGAGAAGGAAAACCAACCTAAGCATGGCACGGATTGACTATAAGAAAGCCTTCGAAATGATACCACACACATGGCTAATGGAATGCCTGAAAATATATGGGGCTGAGGAAAACACCATCAGCTTCCTCAAAAATACAATGTGCAACTGGAATACAGTACTTACAAGCTCTGGAATAAGACTAGCAAAGGTTAATATCAGGAGAGGGATCTTCCAGAGCGACTCACTGCCTCAACTACTATCCATAGTAGCCATGATTCCAATGACTAAAGTACTGCAGAGGAAGAATGCTGGGTAGCAACTCGAGGAAAGAGGCAACAGAATTAACCATCTGATGTTCATGTACGACATCAAGCTGTATGGTAAGAGCATCAAGGAAATAGATACCTTAGTCCAGACTGTAAGGATTGTATCCGGGGACATCAGGATAGAGTTTGGAATAGAAAAATGTGCCTTAGTCAACATACAAAAGGGCTAAGTAGTAAGGACTGAAGGGATAAAACTACCAGATGGGAGCAACTTCAAACACATAGATGAGACGGAATACAAATACCTGGGAATAATGGAAGGAGGAGATATAAAACACCAAGAGATGAAGGATATAATCAGGATAGAATATATGCAGAGACTCAATGTGATACCCAAGTCAAAACTCAACGCCAGGAATATGATATAAGCCTTGAACACATGGGCAGCACCTTTAATCAGATACAGCACAGAAATAGACGGAAGGGGGAAGGCAGAACTCCGCAGCATAGACCAGAAAACTAGGAAACATATGACAATACACAAAGCACTACACCCAAGAGCAAATACGGACAGACTATACATCAAACGAAAGGGAGGAGGGAGAGGACTGCTAAGTATAGAGGACTGCGTTAACATCGAGAATAGAGCACTGGGGCAATATCTGAAAACCAGTGAAGACGAGTGGCCCAAGAGTGCATGGGAAGAAGGACGGATAAAAGTAAACGAAGACCCAGAAATATACAGAGACAGGAGAATGACAAACAGAACAAAGGACTGGCACAACAAACAAATGCACGGACAATGCATGGGACAGACTAAAGAACTAGCCAGCGATGACACGTGGCAATAGCTACTGAGGGGAGAGCCAAGAAGGAAACTGAAGGAATGATAACGGTGGCAAAAGATCAGGCCCTAAGAACCAGATATGTTCAAAGAACAATAGACGGAAATAACATCTCTCCCACAAGTAGGAAGTGCAACACGAAAAATTAAACCATAAAACACATAGCAAGCGAATGTTCGGCACTTGCACAGAACCAGTACAAAAAGAGGCATGATTCAATGGAAAAAGCCCTTCACTGAAGCCTGTGCAAGAAACATCAGCTAACTTGCAGTAATAAGGGGGACGAGCCCCAACCTGAGGGAGTGATAGAAAACGATCAGGCAAAGATCCTCTGGGACTATGGTATCAGAACAGATAGGGTGATACGCGCAAATAGACCAGACGTGATGTTGATTGACAAAATCAAGAAGAAAGTATCACTCATTGATGTCGCAGTACCATTGGACTCCAGAGTTGAAGAGAAAAAGAGGGAAAAATGGATAAGTATCAAGACCTGAAAATTGAAATAAGAAGGATATGGGATATGCCAGTGGAAATTGTACCCATGATCATAGGAGCACTGGGCACGATCCCAAGATCCCTGAAAAGGAATCTAGAAAAACTAGAGGCTGAAGTAGCTCCAGGACTCATGCAGAAGAGTGTGATCCTAGAAACGGCGCACATAATAAGAAAAGTGATGGGGTCTTAAGGAGGCAGGATGCAACCCAGAACCCTACACTACAAATACCACCCAGCTGAAAAGACTGTGATAGAGGGAAAAAAAAATAACAATAAAAACAATAATAATAATAATAATAATAACTATCATTATCATTTACAATCCTTCACTCAATGGGTTATCTAATGCACTGTAATTTTTCAGTAGTTACTTTCCTCTTGGTAAGGATCGAAGAGACTCTTTAGTTATAGTAAGCTGCTTTTCTAGAACAACACTCAAAATTCAAATGATTGTTCTCTATTCTAGGGTAGTGCCATAGCCTCTGTACCAGGGCCTTCCACTGTCTTGGTCTAGAGTTCTCTAGCTCTAGGGTACACTCTAGCACGCTTTTCTATCTTATTTATATTTTTCGTTTTGTTTTAAGTTTTTATAATTTATATATGAAAGATCTAATTTAATGTTGTTACTGTTCTTAAAATATTTTATTTTAATTTTGATAATTCGCTTGTAATATATTCATTTCCTTGTTTCCTTTACGCACTGGGCTATTTTTCCCTGTTGGAGTCCTTGGGCTTATGGCATCTGGCTTTTCCAACTAGGGTTGTAGCTTAGCTTGCCATATAATAATAATAATAATGATAATAATAACAATAATGATAATAATAATAATAATAAAAACTGATACATGTTGTTTCAGAGGGAACAACTTTTAATAAGTGCAGAAACATGGTTAATCCTTCAGGTTGATAAAAAAAATTATATATGTTGCTTCATAGCGAACTATTTCAGTAGCTTAAATATTTACAGATATATGTTTAAAGGGCCTTTTAAAACCTCACCCTGTTAAAATGCATAATTTTCTGCATAAGCTGAAAACAATATTTCAGCAAAAATGTCACCGGATTTATGAAATCTTTAGAGAAATCTTCGTTTTTCATTGAATTCTTTCAACGAAGCCAATATCATTTTCCGATATCTTGCTTGAGTGACACATTCGCGTGTGGTCGTTGAAATGCATTCTGAGGAAGGTTTGAGAATTCGATGTTTAAGCAATCATGAAACATTATTTTCTCTGACGATTTGTTACCGCAGAAAACTTTCGCAAATTTTTCACTCTTGTGCTTAGTTATTTTTTTCTATTTCTAAATACGGAGATAAAATCACACTTTGAAGATTAAATGGCATTTAACGTCATTGGGTTACCATCGTAATTTCATTATTTCTGATTATTTTTTTTAATCAAATGTATCCTAAAATAGTGGAAAAAATAGACCTTAATCAGTTATAAGAGATATGAACGGAACATATACACTTATAAGAAAATTTGTTTTTCTTTTTGGTTAGGTTGGATTTTGGTACATTTTCAGCCATAAGTTTTTTTTTTTTTTTTTGTGTTATTTCCAAATGTATTACAAGCAGTAGATATGCTTGAACTGTTATCGGTAATATTACTATATAGCCTAGAAACGTCGCTTGTGAATTATGTTTGTTTTGTTTAAAGTTGTACAAAATATAATTTTTCATTCATTTGAATGAATTTAATACTGTAAATCTGTTTAAAGTAAATATAAAAATAAATGAAAAATAATTTGAAAATATAATATTGGAATAAATATATGGATGACGGAACTTGGATTTTGTTGAATTCAAATTTGATATTTATTTATTTATCTATTTTTTGTTAGCACGCACGCATGCGCACGCTCGCACACACATGAACACACACATAAAAGCATATAATTGAAAGTTAGTGTTTCATAACTGCATTGGCCAAAATTTTACGAAGGGTATGTATTAACCCCTGCCTGTTTGCTAGTTTATTTCTTTGTTTGTTTGTTTGTTTGTTAGTAAGCAACCTTACACAAAAGCTACAGTACTAATGTTGACCAAACTTGTTAGTCCCGTTGGGTGTGATCCAAGGAAAAGTTTGTAACATTTTGTATAGAGTACTGTACATCAAAGTACAAGTACGCAGTAGTACTTTGAAAATAAGAGCAATGTTAAGTAAATGGCAAATAGTTGGTTATGAACGATGTTTAAGTAAAAACTACTGAACAATTTTCAGCAAATCTTGGTTGACTGTGGAATATGGCCTAAGGACAAATCCGTTAGATTTTGAAGAATATACATCGAAGTATAAGTACGCAGTGGAATTAAAAGCAAAATAAGACTGCATAGACATGGCGAAGGCCTACTCACTACTGAGTGCCCCTATAGTTCATAGATATAACTAATCTAAAATTGTTCTTGAGTTTAGTATTATTTTTTTCATCGTTATCATATATATATATATATATATATATATATATATATATATATATATATAAATATATATATATATATATATATATATATATATATATATATACATATATATATATATATATATATATATATATATATATATATATATATATATATATATATATATATATATATATATTATTCGTTACTTCTCCATCTCCTTTCTACAAATGCTTCTTTCCTAATTTAATTCCTTGTGCTCTGAACGTTCAACTTTTCCAATTATGGTTGCAGCTTGGCTAGTAATTATAATGATTGCATAAAATACTTGAAATTAAATATTTTTTTATATTCTTTTATGGTAAAAAAAAATAATATGTAAAACACTGCGGTATTTTGTAAAAAAAAAAAAAAAACTAGCTTGTAACGTAAAAAAAATATTTTTCTTTCACTGTATCTAAAATTATACTATATAATATTTTTACCCCTTTGTAGTCATGATATATAAAAAAATTTATTTCCTGGCATATAAAAAAGGCAGCAAAATTTGAAGCGCAATTTACTTCCGACGTCTATGTGGCGATGTTTAATATAAATAAGTTTTTATTCTGTATGAATTTCATTGCAAAATGGTCCAGGTGCTATAATATATCCTGGCATATTCTGGTAACATAAACGTCATAAAAAAATATACTAGAATGAGGTAAGGTGTGATTTTAATCACATTAAAAATCATGAATAATAGTTCTAGAGCTTCTATAGCTTCCATATCATACTAAATATTATAAAGTTTAGTTATAAACTAATTACAGAAAGATTAATTATCTTCATTAATTTGCCTCTTAATTGCTTAAAACGAGATATTAGAAAAATGAAAGAAATATATCTATATACCTAAATTTCCTAATACATTTAGGAATAGATAAAAATTATATACACACACAGATATGTATATATATATATATATATATATATATATATATATATATATATATATATATATATATACATATATATATATATATATATATATACATATATATATATATATATATATATATATATATATATATATATGTATATATGTATATATATGTATATATATGTATATATATATATATATATATATATATATATATATATATATATATATACTGTATATATATATATATATATATATATATATATATATATATACTGTATATATATATATATATATATATATATATATATATATACATATATATATATATATATATATATATATATATATATATACTGTATATATATATATATATATATATATATATATATACATATATATATATATATATATATATATATACTGTATATATATATATATATATATATATATACATATACATATATATATATATATATATATATACATATATATATATATATATATATATATATATATATATATATATATATTACACAAACACACACACACGTGTATATATATATATATATATATATATATATATATATATATATATATATTACACGAACACACACACACACACTTATATATATATATATATATATATATATATATATATATATATATATATATATATATATATATATATATATATATATATATATATATTTATATATATATATATATATATATATATATATATATATATATATTACATGTATACACACACACACACATACATATATATATATATATATATATATATATATATATATATATATATATATATATATATATATATATATATATGACAGCAGGCCGGGAGGAAAAAGGAAACGAAGATTGGACAAGCGCTTTCGTGTTATTATTACACCTCTTCACGGTCATAAGGTTTAAAAATACAAGTAGAATACAAAGAAACCTCTCTGATGACGTAAAACAGAAAAAATGAGCAAATTACAAATTACTTAAAAGCTAGTTGTTTAAAAATGTTGTTTACAAGAAATTCATCCAGTTTGTACATACCTGAACTGGTGTTAAGCAGATCTTCGAAATTTTTCTTAATTAAAACTGTTTCAATGATATTTCTTTTAACAAAATCTTTGCAAAATATAAGTTCTTTAGCAGCTTTCCAATTAATAGCGTGGTTGCAATCATTCATATGCTGAAAAAGACTGCTGGCAATGTTTCCCGTTCTTACATTATATTTATGCTGTTTTAATCGAGTTTCTAGTGCTTTGCCACTTTGACCGATATATCGTTTATTACACTGATTGCATGGAATTTCGTATATACATCCGTTAATCTGTTTTGGGGAATTTTTTATCAATATATTCTTGAGTGTGTTGTTTCTAAAAATTACATTAATTCCAAAAGGTTCTAAAATTCCAGGTAGAGGTACAAACTGTTTGAAAAAAGGTAAAACAAGGAGGTTATTCACATTAAAATCATCGTTGTTAACAAAGCCATAAAAAGTTTTCTTTGCCTTTTGACAGGCTTTGTTTATGAAATGTGATGGGTACTTTAAAATAGATGCTATTTCATGAATTTTCCTAAGCTCAGCTTCAAGGAGATCAGGGGAACTTACCCGCAGTGCCCGTAAAAACATGGATGAAAAAACCATCATTTTGGTTGATGGGTGATGATTAGAATAAAAATGTATGTACGAATTAACATTCGTAAGTTTTCTATATACAGTAAATTTAAAAGACTTTTCTTGTCTAAATACTAGAACATCTAAAAAGGGAAGCTTGTTATCGAATTCTATCTCCAATGAAAACTCAATAGATGGTACCAGAGTGTTTAAGGCTGTTAGAAAAGCTTTTTCATCCTTATCAATGGGCCAAGCACAAAAAATATCATCAACATATCTGACCCAGAAGATACCTGCAGGTAGAATCCTAGGTAGGTACTTGGTCTCAAAAAATTCCATGTGAATATTGCTTAAATAAGGAGAGAGAGGATTGCCCATTGCCATACCAAATTTCTGTTCAAAGAATTCACCATTAAAAGTAAACCTACAACCTTTTATGCACAATTTTAAAAGTTTAAGAATAGAGTCCGTATCCACAATAAACGTATGTTTGACGAGTTCGTCTTTAAAAACTCTAACAATTCATCCACAGGAACTTTCGTAAAAAGTGATTTTACATCAAAGCTTAT
>NC_090735.1:28749070-28751570 GCF_036898095.1 Palaemon carinicauda | reverse complement strand
ATCACCCCAACCCTCCAGCAATTAAAGTGGATAAAATTAAAAGAAAAGTGCATGTACGATGTTTGTGTTTTTGTTTTTAAAAGTTTGAGAAAAGAATATCCCAACTGGCTATACACATTTCCTACAGTTGGTAATTGTAGGAATGCATTAACCAGACAGAATGAAAATCTATGTAGACAGCTATCGAACGGATTTGGGTTCACGCGCAATCGCAATAAGGGGCCCAGCTTGCTGGAACAAACTACCTCTGGAAATAAGAAAATGTATAAATGTTAGTTCTGATCTATTCAAAAAGAAACTTGAGCAATATTTTTTAGATTTTACTTGAATGTATATATATCCTAGATTTTTACAATCTAATTATTGTGAATTTTATGTAAATAATTTATATTGTTATGTAACAGAATAACCATTTTATAATGGAATAAAGGTTTTTGACTTTGACTTTGACTCCCCCTCTCTCTCTCTCTCTCTCTCTCTCTCTCTCTCTCTCTCTCTCTCTCTCTCTCTCTCTCTCTCTCTCTCTTTCATAAGGGATTTGAGTTCTATTTGAGAAAACAACAAAGATTCTAGTGAGGTATCCAGATTCTAAAACTGCTTGGTTTCTTTGCTTGTCTTTTCTGCTTATTCTCTCAACGTTTACTTCTGTTGGCCTTTTTTTCTAAAAGTGTTTGTACGGAAAGCCTACAGGAATTTAAAGCACTGCAGTTTAAAGAAGAATTAATGCTTCCATTTCTAGAAGTGTCTTTAAAAAAAAAAAAATCCATTAAAATCGTACGTTTACTCTAAATCAAAATTAATACCTGTGCAGTAGATTATTATTATTATTATTATTATTATTATTATTATTATTATTATTATTATTATTATTATTATTATTATTATTATTATTATTATTATAGAAATTAATGATTAAATATATTTAAATATATAACTACAAATTCTTTCTGTTTCGATCACCATAATTAGCCTTTTGTAATAAATGATTATGTTGATAAATAACTCCTCAACCAATATTGTATTTCATGGTTTTTGACATACAGTTGGGCACCTGAATTCCTGGCATACAACGCTCTGATGAAATAAACCCTATCACGTCTTTTTTATGCATCAAGTTTTTGCGTTTAGCTGTTTGGTTACTCAACGTGCAGTAAGGATTTGAGAGGCTGCACTTCCTTTGGGTGAGATTTTCAGGATGTCTTGTGTACAACCGTACATTAATCGGGCGTTATAGTTGTACAGATGATCTATAGAATACAGTATCTATAGATCTTCGTTGCACAAACTTTAACAAGAAGCTGCATATCTGGTAAGATAGGAATGTGAGGCCTATTATGGACTATCACGTGAAGACATACCAATCTAGACATTAAGATTAATAAATAAAATTTTCCAAGTATTTTGAGGCCCTTTACGCCAATAGGCGTAGGAGGGGATGATGATGATCTCAGTATTCTATTTATAATAGTTTCATTAATGAATTTTTATGAAAAAAATATAACCACATCAGAGAAACATAGCAAAAGGATCTAATCAACGCATTTCCAATAGTTTTTGAATCTGAAGCAATATATTCATCCCCTGCAGAGTATATTGGAAATCACCTAATTATTCCATGTTGAAAAGCATGAAAGGCCTTATTAATCAGAATAGTCTAAAGAACCTCCCCTTCAGAGAGAGTAATTGAATCGGAATTCCTCTGCAACATTCCTTCCTTCTGCTCATAAGAGCGCCAAACTAAGCTAAGCCGGATCATAAAGACAGGTGTAAATTAATATCCTGCCACTTGTCCATATTTTCTGCCTATATAACATGAAGCGAAGCTAATTCAGCCAGCGTGACTATTTGAAATAAACAAGAAAGATTAGGAAAATAGTTATATTCGAATATTTGTTTCATTACCACATAGTTCTCAGATATCGTGATTGACAACAGTTATTATCGTTAATATTATTGATAATATTGTTATTAATAATAGTTCCAATTTAAGTGTACGCCACCCGTCAGTTTGATGGCTAGATATTTATATATGCACGCACACGCAGCCCCTCTCCCAAGGGTATGACTACTTCCTCTTCCCCCTGCCAGAGAAATTAAAGACCTCAGCTTGACCGGATATAGTATGATATAGAAAGAGTATTAATACCATTGTCAATATAGGTTATTTCATATCATCCATTTCATCATTAGATTGTAAAATTGCGAGGTGATTACGGGAAACTGTAAACAAAAACAAATAACTAGAGGTAATACATCATCATCATCTCCTCCTACGCCTATTGACGCAAAGGGTCTCGGTTAGATTTCGCCAGTCGTCTCTCTCTAGAGCTTTCAAGTCGTTACTTCACTCATCATCGTTTAATTCACGCTTCATATTCCTCAGCCATGTAGGCCTGGGTCTTCCAACTCATCTAGTACCTTGTGGTACCCAGTTAAAAGTTTGGTGAAGTAATCTCTCTTGGGGAGTGTGAAGAGCATACCCAAACCATCTCCATCTACC
>NC_090735.1:28724070-28739070 GCF_036898095.1 Palaemon carinicauda | reverse complement strand
AATGTTCCCAGCGAAATAATGTTACACATGAATTTATTCCGAAGTTTCTCTTGTCTGGATATATTTCTTATAAAGTCGTATCCTTTTTCTGAATAATAGATTATAGCTTTATGTGTGAGGCAGTGAACATATGTTCAGTAGAGAATATTCTTACTGGAAATAAGAAACTGAAACTATTCCCAACAATGCAAGAATGTAGCTCAATAAAAACTACAGGAAATGGATTTCAGATGCAATTTTTCTTGTGCTATATATGTAAATGTAAGCATTCAGGGAGAAATGGTAATTTCGGACGATATAGAATATTCACGCTTCTGGTAAATGAAGGAATGCATCTGCAAGATGAGAATGTATGAAATATTTACATGATTAGAAACATTTACAAGAGTAGTGTCTTGAGTATAAACGCTATATATATAATGTAAATTGCTACTGTGACGGCCTAAGAATAGGTTGTGAGTCAAAGGCGAGATAAATGCAACTGAGTAACTTTATTGCAGACTCATAGGTCCCGGTAAGAAGGTCACAAAATACAAACATGCTATTTCTTGTCAATCCAGCAACCAGTTCTGTTATCAGTTAACAATGAAGTAGGCAGACAGGTTAATACAAGTTGCTGTCAGTGGGAGGGGAGAGTGAAGATACAAAGCATGATATATATAAAAAAGAGAAATATCGTTACTATGTACGATCGTGTGACACATGGGTGGTACATGGTAAAAGAAAATATACCGTAATTAATAAAAGGAACCTATTTCAGAACCAACCTTCAAAAAAACAACCGGTTTGAGCTAAGGTTTCAAAGACGCACAGTTTCTATTCACTATTACATGTTAACAAAAATAGAAAGTATACTTAGCGACTTTGAACTTTCCAAATTGGTGGCTCCTTTGAATTGTAGAAGTTGGTTCCTTCTTGTAATTTAAATCACTTAAAATTTAGAGAGAGCACTGTTTGTTTAATACTATTAACTCTGAAGGAAAGGTAATTTTCCACGTTTGAATTTATGAATAAGAGGAAAATTAATTTCCTTAATGGATGGAATGTCCAGTAGGTGGCGTGTCAGTAAGTTTTGCTCGGTTGGTCTTAGGCGATGAACAAGTCATTCCGCTTTGGACGTTGGACTGAACGGTCAAGCTTTTATAACACCGGTTATTATATATACAAAGGCGTGGCAAATCTTTTACACGGCTTAAAATGGTAAGCAATGTTGATAGTGACTCAGGTATTCAAGTTCAATTGCATACCATTTTGGCAGAACTTTCGAATTAAAAAGAGATGTGCAAGGCAATTTATTAACCGTTGCCACTGAAGTGAAGAAATTAAAAACTGAAAAGGACTTGTCATGGAAATTTCTTGGAAACAAACACCAATATGAGTTTAATAGTGAACTTGAAGATACACTTAACCAGTGCCTTTGGGGCGTAGAAAACGGAAAATTGGACTATATGAGAGAACGGCTTGAGGAAGTTAGAGACAAAGTACATAAAAGGAATAAACTTGTTAGAATTGCCGATACATCAGCAGGCAGATGGGAAACTGTCAGGCAGTACGAAACAAATCCTGTTGCGTCCGACAGCGAGGATGAATCTAGAATAAACAAGGCTGAGAGCAGGGCGCTCAAAAAGCAGAAGACTCGAAGTTATCCCCGAGGCGGTTCTTGGCGGTTGTTTGACTCTACTGCCGGAAACAATTATTGGGGTTCAGGCGTTTCCGGTCACAAACCATATGGATCCAGTCCGGTTGGAAGAGGCAGGTTTTTTCGTGGCCAAACCAGCACCAATAGTTTCAACAGGACCCTGTTTTGCTTGTGGGGAGTTCTCACACTTCCAGCGGAATTGTCCCTATTCCAGAGGTGCAACCCTTTTCGGAGTAGCCAGTGCCGGCGGGGAGCAGGCAACTGGTGGGCCAGCAAGGAAGTAAATCGGAGGTGTCAACAGACTTGTTAGAAGATGAGTATTTTGACTATAATAGATTTACCCATGATTTTTATGAATATGAGCAGGGACAGAAAAGTATAATAGTTAGGGGTAGGTTAAAGAAACATATTCAATTTTGGATGTCAATTGGCTCGAGTGATTTTGTACTCGACGTATTAGAAAAAGGCTATAAGTTACCTTTGTATTCGAAACCTTTGAGAACATTTTGTAAAAACAATAAATCTGCTTTGTTAGAATTTGATTTTGTTTCAGAAGCTATCCAAGATCTAGTAGATAGAGCACTAATATCAGTTTGCGAAAGCCCCCCCCCCCCATGTTGTAAATCCGTTGACTGTTTCCATTCTAAATTCTAAACGTAAAAGACTTATTCTTGATTTAAGAGAAGTGAATAAGCATTTGTGGAAACAACCTGTAAAATATGAAGATATTAGAATTGCATTATCATTATTCAAAAGCAAAGGTTATCAAATTAAGTTTGATTTGACCAGCGCTTATCATTTTGTTGACATCTATGAGCCTCACACAGAATACCTTAGGTTTTCTTTGATAAATAGGGAAGGAAAGACTAGTTTTTACAAGTTTAATGTTCTCCCCTTCGGAATTTCAAGCGCCTGATATATGTTTACAAAGTTGACAAGACAGCTGCTGAAGAAATGGTGCGGTGAGGGAAGGTTTGTTACCATGTTTTAGATGATGGATACGGTTGTTCGCAATCTCTTGATGGCGCAATTAAACTTAGTCAGCATATAAAAAATCTGTTGTCATCGGGATTTATCCCGAATGTAACAAAATGTATCTGGTCACCCACTCGGGTTCTGGAGTTTTTAGGCGTGATGCTTGATTCCGGAAACAGTTCGATATTCATCCCTGATCGAAGATTACTTAAGTGCATCAATACAATTTCAGAAATATTGAATAGTATTAAAGTACACAGGTACGTTCATGTTAAGAAAGTAGCAAGCTGTATTGGTCAAATTATTTCAATGAGTGTTGTCATAGGAAAAGTTTCTCAAATAATGACCCGGAATTTAAGTATTGACGTACTCGCTGCTAGTCACTGGGATCAGTATATAAAAATTTCTGATGAAAGTAAAAAACAACTAGAATTTTGGCAAATATCTCTGTCGGAACTAAATATAAAACATATCAATGTGTCTTTTCAAGGCTCAAAAATTGTGTATTCTGACGCTAGTATTACAGGGTTTGCTGGCTATGCAGTCAGTGCGAAAACCGGTATTTCATATGGTACATGGTCCATTGAAGAAAGTCTTAAGTCTTCGACATGGCGAGAATTGGTAGCTGTTTATCGTGTTTTACAGTCGTTAGATCGTATTCTGACTGGTCAGAGGGTGAAATGGTTTACTGACAATCAAGGGGGTGAAGCAATCGTATCGAAAGGTTCTATGAAGGTGGAATTGCAAAGTATAGCTATTGATATTTTTCGATTTTGTATTGCAAAGTCTATTTTGTTGGAAATGGAATGGATTCCTAGAACAATGAATGAAAAATCAGATTATCTGTCAAAGATTATAGACATTGACGACCGGGGTATCTCATTTAAAATTTTTGATATGATTCAGGCTAGATTTGGAAATACACATATTGATTGGTTCGCTTCCGAACATAATGCGAAACTGAATTCGTATTATTCAAAATATTGGAGTCCCACGTGTAACGGTATAGACGCTTTCTCAGAATATTTGGGAGGAAAGTTCGGATTATTTGTTCCCCCAATCACTGTCATTACACAGGTTATCAAGAAAAGGGCCTTTGACAAAGCTGCTGGTGTTCTTGTTGTGCCTTGCTGGAAATCAGCTTTGTTTTGGCCTTTTCTTTGTCCAACAGGGTCATTTATACCAGAGGTAGTTGATTGGTTCGATTTACCAATTAACAGAGAGAATTATGTGTCAAGTAGGAGTGGAAAAGGTATGTTTGGAAATATTGATTTGAATTTCCGTATGTTGGCACTGAAAGTTGATTTTTCTTCAATAAGTTAGTCAATATTATATTTGCGGCGAATGTGAGGCTACGTCCCTCGTACAGAACTGCTTGTATAAAAGTTACACTGTGTCTAATTTTTGGTTTTATGAAAATTGACAAACTTGATACTGCATTCAAAACATAACTTTAAAGACGGAGATGCAAAATAGTCAGTGGTAATTGAAGCACATGCAGTATTGCGTAGGTGCAGTAATATTTCAGAAATTATAATATAAATTAAGGCAGTATTGCCGTGTTTGGAAGCGCAAGCAGTATTGCGGGAGCGCAGTTTTATTTAAAAAAAGTATTATATAAATAAAGGCATTATTGCCGTGCTTGGAAGCGCAAGCAGCAATGCGGAGGCACAGTTATAATAAAGGCAGTATAGCCGTGCTTGAATGCGTAAGCAGTATTGCGGAGGCGCAGTTACAACAAGGCAGTATTGCCGTACTTGAGGTTGAGAACGCAAGCAGTATTGCGGAGGCGCAGTTATATAAAGGCAGTATTGCCGTGTTTGAAAGCGCAGGCAGTATTGTGGAGTCGCAGTTATATTTGAATTGGTCTTTAAAAGTTTAAATGTATTATATTGAAGTTATGTCCAATTTCAGTTTTATTAACCATCGACTTTACGTGTGTTTTTTCAGATCCATAAGACCAAAATTGATCAGCTCCCAGAAGTGATGGCGGGAAAAGTGCACCTACTTCCGGATTTGTTGAAGAAATCAAGGGCAGATTCTACCAGTTCAAAATATCATGGAGCATTTGTGCGCTTTCAGAAGTGGGTATCATGCAACGGCTTGGGAAGTGGAGACGCTTTGCCCGCCAAATCTTTCATAGTAGCGATATATTTGGCTTCTTTAATTCAGTCTGTAAATTCACCTAGTCCAGTTATTGCTGCTTTCTTTGCAATAAAATGGTACCATGACATTAACGGTCTATATTCTCCAACGAATTCAAAGTTAGTTGAGAATATTTTAGAAGCGGCCAAAAGAGTTTTGGGGAAACCAGTCGTTAAAAAAGAACCGATCACTGCTGATATCAGTACCTCTTTGTACAACAGACGATACGAATACAATAATATAAAAAATCAGATAAAAATTTTTGCATTTTTTATAGGCTTTTCTGGGTTTTTAAGAAGTCATGAAATGTTAAGTATCAAGATATCTAACATTGTATTTCATACTACTTATATGGCCATTTTTATGGAAGGCAGCAAGACTGACAAATATAGAGATGGTTCTTGGATAATGATTGCAAAAACAGGTACAAATATTTGTCCTGTAGATAACACTGTGAAATTAATAAAATGGGCAAACTTGAATGGTGATGATTACTTGTTTTGTAATCTAAGTGCTACAAAAACTGGACATAAGGTGAGAAATGTGAACAAAATGATGTCTTATACAAATCTTCGTGACATATTCATAAATGCATTGAAGCCTCATGTGTCAGATATGAAAAAAAGTATTGTGTTCATTCTTTAAGATCTGGAGGAGCCATCGCAGCTGCTAATAACGGTGTCAAAGATCGTATGTGTAAACGATATGGTCGTTGGGCTAGTGTAACCGCAAAAGACTGTTATGTGAAAGATAGTATCGATGAAATGTTAAAAGTATCTCTAAGTCTTGGCTTGTAGAAGTATTGTATTTGTTCATTATAATGCTGATCCAAACATGTTTAACATCTATTCATTACAAACGAAGGCCCCCGTTCTTTATATTAAGCAACGTCCGAGTGCTATACGAACAGTCGTACCCAAATTCAATAAATGAAATTTTATTTGACTTAGTTTTATTTGTCCGTCCATACTGAGACATGGGGTATATACAGGAAAGGTAATTTTCCACGTTTGAATTTATGAATAAGAGGAAAATTAATTTCCTTGATGGATGGAATGTCCAGTAGGCGGCGTGTCAGTAAGTTTTGCTCGGTGTTTGTCTTAGGCGGTGAACAAGTCATTCACCTTCGGACGTTAAACTGAACAGACAAGCTTTTATAAAACAAACAAGAAATTAAATTGATGTTATTAAGCTTTTTGTTTGGATCAGCAAAATGTAGTTATCATGATTGTTAAAATGTAATGGTTTATGTATAAAGAGTCTAAATGCCTTAGGTAAAGACATCGTGTTTCAGCAACGTCCGAGTGCTATACGAACAGTCGTACCTAAATTCAATAAATGAGATTTGATTTGACTTAGTTTTATTTGTCCGTCCATACTGAGACATGGAGTATATACAGGAAAAATACTCTCCCCATTTTAACTTTTCTGCCCTACTGCACACTATTGAACTAGTTTTTCGGAAGAGCTAAACGGTAACAATCTATTATTTACGATCGTACAACTCTACTAGTACTTTAATTCGCGGCATCTCTCAAATAATTATACTAATTATTTATACTTTCATTAATAATATTTGATTTATTCATTTATTAACTATTTATTGAATTTAAAAAGAACGAAATATACTTCACAATACTTAATTAATTTGATTAGTATTTCGCCTCTAATTATTTACTAAAGTTCGACACATTTCCACGCCAACCCTGAAATTTCTTTTATTTTACAGCAATGGCTCCCCCCTAAAAACGACACACTGTACATGTTAAATAGGGCGCCCTGATCTAGAGAGGCGAACTGTAGGTGGGTCATCTGACAGGAGATAAGCAGGTTTTAGTCGATCAATGGAGACCCAGTCTTCTTTGCCACGAATGTTTAGTAGGAATGCTTTCGGATTGCGTCGGATCACAGGTAAAGGGCCTGTGTAAAGGGGCGTTAGCGGTGGCTTGTTAGTGTCGTTGTGTAGGAAGACGTGTGGTGCAGAGTGCAAATCTGTTGGTATGTGATGCTTTGCTGGGGGCTTGTAAGTCTGGCGGCATGGAGTAAATTTTCCCCAAACGTGAATTATCCGCTGGAGATCGTCGGTGGAGGTTGCAAATGGAAAAAACCGGCAGGGACTACCAGCGGGTCGCCATACACCATCTTAGCTGCCAAAACGTCCAGGGCATCTTTAGGGGTGGTCTATAGTCCCAGGACGACCAAGGGAAGCTGAATAAACCAGTTGGAGTCCTTGCAGCTAGACATCAAAGCTGCTTTAAGGGTGCGATGAAAACGTTCAACCATTCCATTGGCAGCTAGGTTGTAGGCAATTGTCTGATGTAGAATGATGCCCAGGAGATTTGCTAATGATGTCCACAATTGAGAGGTAAAAGTGGTACCCCTGTCAGAAGTAATATGCTCAGGGATACCAAATCTTGCTATCCATCCTAAGAGTAAGGCAGATGTACATGAGGTGGACGTTGCAGTTTCCATGGGAATGGCTTCAGGGTAACGAGTGGAGCGGTCGATGACGGTAAATAGGTACCAATGTCCTTGTGATGTTGGTAGTGGGACTGCAATGTCGAGATGAATGTGGGCGAAATGACGCTGAGGTTGAGGAAAGGTGCTCACTCCTGAATCCATGTGTCGATGTATTTTGGAAGTTTGGCAAGAAAGTACAGGCGCAGACCCAATCCTTATCAACCTTAGTAATGCCGTGCCAAATGAACTTCGTCTTCAGCAGCTGTGCAGTAGAACGGCGCGAGTGATGTGAAAGGCTGCAAATGAAATCAAACCCCTGTAGGCGCATGGGAGCAGGAATCCACGGTCGCGGTCTACCAGTACTGACGTCACACAGGAGGGTGGTGTTGGAGTCATCGAGGGGGACGTCTTCCCAACAAAGTGATGTATGGGATGTCCTACATGCTTGATACTCTGGATTCTGTCGTTGGGCTTCAGCCAAGGTGTTGTAATTCAATCCCAGTTGATTGGCGGCCAACGTGTTTCTTGACAGGGCATCGACAACGGGAATAATTTTCCCAGGGACGTGTTGAAGGGTGCAATTGTATTCAGCCACGGCGGCGAGATGTCGGCGTTGACGGGCGGACAAGGCGTCAGACTGTCGAGTGAAGGCATGCACCAGAGGCATGTGATGTGTGTGAATGACGAAGGGAGTACCTTCTAAGAAATGGCGAAAGTGATGTACAGCCAGGTGCACCGCCAGCAATTCGCGATCGAAGGTATAATACCCCGATTCTGCCTTGAACAATTTCTACTGAAGAAGGCCAATAGAGGGGGCAAGCCATTGACCACTTGTTAGAGTATTGCACCAATAGCGACGTCGTTGGCATCGGTGGAGAGAGGGAGAGGTGCATGTGGGACAGGAAAAGTGAGAGCAGCAGCGTTTGATAGGGCATTCTTTGCGCTGCAGAAGGACGCTTTTGAAGGGGACCCCACTTCAGGTCTTTTGGCTTACCCTTGAAGGAGGTGTAGAGGGGAGCAAGGGTGGTGGCAAAGGTTGTCAGAAAACAGTGATAATAGTTGATCATGCCCAAAAACTCCTGCAGTGGTTTGACGGTCGAGGGCGTGTGAGAGTTCTGAATGGCTGCTACCTTCTCAGGTAGGGGATGGACTCCTTAAGGAGTGATGCGGTGCCCTAAGAACGACACTTCGTTGGCGCCAAAGGTACACTTGTCGTACCGGACTACAAGGCTGTTTTGTTGTAGGCGGTCGAGCACGATGTGCAGGTGATGGAGGTGTTCCTCTTTTGAGGAAGAGAACACAAGTATGTCGTCCACGTAACATACACAGAAGGGGAGTTCCCCTAAGATTCCATCCATGAGACGTTGAAAAGTGGCCCCAGCATTACGAAGGCCAAAACAGGAGTAATTGAAGGTGTATGTACCGAAGGAAGTGGTGATGGCGGTCTTGGGAATGTCTTCTGGGTTCATAGGAAGCTGATAATACCCCTTCAGGAGGTCGAGCGTGGAGAAAACCTTCGTTTTGTGCAGGTAGGAAGCTACGTCGGCAATGTTTGGGAAGGGGTAGTGATCCGGTTCTGTTTGCATGTTCAGGTGCCTGTAATCCCCACACAGACGGAGGGAGCCGTCTTTCTTCAGGTCGATGTGTAAGGGAGACGAACATGGGCTGGAGGCCTTTTGGCAAAGGCCCATTTATTCCATTTCAGCGAACGTCTGTTTGATGGCTGCCAATCGATCCGGTGCCAGATGTCTGAATTTGGCAAAGACTGGGGGTCACGTTGTCTTGATATGGTGATAAATACCGTGTTTGGCAGGAGCCGTGGGCGTTTGGCGAAGTTCTGGATGGAAAACATCCGGGTATGACCTGAGAAGGTGGGCGTAGGTGGGTGCGCTGATGTGGAGAGCCGGGTTGGAGGGGGCGGGTTAAAGAGGTGTCGACAAGTACGAGTCTGCGTTGACCAATCGTCAGTGGGCCACATCGACCAGGTGGAATGAGAGAGGAAATCTGCATCGAGGATTGGCAATGTGACATCAGCAACGATAAATTTCCAATTAAATTTGCCGTTTCCAAACGATAATGTGAGGTTCTCGTAACGGGTATTGCAGGGACATTGGCAGCTACCAGGCAGACGTCGGCAGACGTCGGCAGACTTAGACAGACTACGTCATGTCCTGAAGAGTTCCCTTGGCAAAAGAGAATGACAAGCACCTATGTGCACCAAAAATCGTACACCCGGTCCTGCATCATGTAAAAAGAAAAGATTAGAAACACGGAAGGCAACCGCCATGAGTGATGGCCTACTTACACATTTTTTTGGCCCCTGACAATCCTTGGCACATTCCTTCACGGCAGCCCCGAATCTGGAGTGGTAGTAGCAAAACTGCGGCCGATGGGTTGTAGAGCGCGAGCGAGTGGTGGGTGATGAGTGGCTTTGTCAGCGCTCTGGCACGTCACGGAGTAGGCGTGTATGTCCTACGGCATTCACATCAGCTACGGTTGACGTTGAATGGCTGTCCATAAGGGCGTCTGCTGTGGTCATCTAGTCCTTTATGGGTAAACTATCGACATTGAGTATGGCAGCGCGTACAGGTTCAGGTAAGCAGCATACCCAAAGGGGACGAAGTAGGTTCACCTCATGAGGAGAGCCGTCTGCGGCAGGTTGCAGGTGAGCGATACTGGTCATTTCCCTGAGGCCGAGCGAAGCCCTTTGGTCCCCCAACGGTTGGTGAGAGAGCTGAAAAAGCTTTGATATACAGGCGGGTGCCGACGGCGAGTACTGCTGCAGAAAAAAATGTTTTGAGGGCATCATATGCTATTGGGATGTCTCCTTGTTCACAAAGACAGTCAGAGATTTCCGAGAAGGTGTCCTCGGGTATCTCCGCGAGAATATAATCTGCTTTGGTGGTTGAGCGAGTCACGCCCTTAATGCGGAACTGGACTTCTGCGCGCTTAAAACCAAGCCAACGCCTTTCCGCTGGCGAACGTCGAAAGTTTGAATGGGGCGGCACCAACTTCCGTGGAGTCCGCCATAGTAACAGTGATGGGGGGAAGGCGGAAGGAGCGAGTCGACCTCCGGGGTCACCAATGTGGTGGGCCGAGAGTAGGTTGTGAGTTAAAGGTGAGATGAATGCAACTGAGTAATTTTATTGCAGACACATCGAGTATATACAAGCACTAGGACCTGGTAAGAAGTTCACAAAATGCAAACATGCTATTTCTTGTCAAACCAGGAACCGGTTCTGTTAACAGTTAACAATGAAGTAGGCAGACAGGTTATAATAAGTTGCTGTCAGTGGGAGGGGAGAGCGAAGATACAAAGGCTAATATATACAAAAAAGAGAAATGTCGTTACTATGTACGATCGTGTGACACACGGGTGGTACATTCTACCCGGAAACACGTTCTCTGCAGTATTAGACATTAGCATATGCTGTATGTTTATTATTATCATAATCACCAATATTAGTGATGATAGGATTGGAATTAGATTAAACTCCATGGAGGGATCTTCTGCGAACCTGCATGATTCATCTTATCAGTCTGGCTAAAAGTGTTAAAGTTCATAGCAAAAAGAATCTTAGTAAATGACAGGAATGTCAACTACGTAATAACCATAAGGTAATGTTTTTCAGTTATTTTGGACTAAGGATTTAATGAGATAAGACTCGACGAAAATATTGTCGAAAGTCTGTTCTATATCTACATTCTGTCAATACATTTATAATTATATATTACAGCGAATTATTAATTTTCCTTTTTTCAAACTAGCTATTATGAGTCCTTTATAAGAGACTATTGCTTTTGTTCCTCCAGTGAAACTATTCGTTTTGAGAAGTAGCTTATCAAAATCACATAACAGCCGCGAGAGGATTATCCGTTTCCCATTATTTCATGAGAAGCTTCATGGCAAACGTCTTTAGTGCATTACCGGCGATTGTGATTTCACTCTACAGCAACGAAACTGATTTTGATTTCCCAGTTCGTGATTCTAAGAAGCTCTCTGTCTCTCTGTCTGTCTGATCATGTAAAGCTTTTCGTTTTGGGAAATTTCATTTAAATGTCAATGCAAACGTGCAGTATATTATGAATAAAATTATATCCGTTCAAACTTTGAATTAGCATTATAAACGGACAAACAAGGGGCTTAAAAATAACCTCCTCCCAACATCGTTGGCGGAGGTAATAAAGGAGAATTGAGAATGAATAAAAAACGCCAACGATATTTAACACATTAATATTGGAACGTAATAACCGATTGTTATTCACCACATATTAGCATAAGTATCAAATTGTCTCATATATCATATATCCATATTGCCTGTTTCACTCATCAAGCAGCAGATTTTAATTTTTATATAATAGAAAAAAATCTCCCTTACAGGAATACATTTACACATTAATATATACAGTATAATCTCTCCCTCTTATTAAAACTATGAACACATACATTAAAGAATACAATCTCTCGCTTGCAGTAACATTATGCATACATATATTTATGTATAAAATCTCTCCCTTACAAAAACACAATGCATACGTACATTCATTTATAAAATATGTCGCATAGAGTAACACTATGAATATAAGCATTCATGTATAAAATCTCTCGCATACAGTAACTATGCATATATACATTCATTTATAAAATCAATCACCTACAGTAACAATATGCATTTATACATTAATTTATAGAGTTTCTCCCTTACATTAAAAATATACGTATACATATCCATATATAAAATCTCTCCCTTACTGTAACAATATGCATATATGCATTCATGTATATTAACACCTGTATATCAAACACAAAATAAAATTTGCAAAAGTACGATTGAAATGAAATTCCCGAAGCAGGAGCCACTTCCATTAACATAGAATAGGTTTGAGCTGATTTATTTGCAGAGTGAACTCGATGTTGTAGCAAATGGAAAAGGATCTTTGATGAAACAATCAAGATCGGTTTTGATATCTGGAATCTAATTTAATATTGGATATCGTTTTTATTATTCAGAGGAACAGTCTATTTGTTCTCATCCATGCTTAGCATTATATGGTATATATACATACTAATACATGATATAAATATTATATCTATCTATCTATCTATATATCTTATTATATATACACACACACATATATATATATATATATATATATATATATATATATATATATATATATATATATATACTAATTTAGGCAGTATTTCTTAGCAATCCATGTTTGCCAAAGGTTTTATAAGCGGATGAGCAACTTGGTGAAGTAAAAAAACCTTTGGGTGTGGGGGAAATGCCCCCATTAAATCTTAAAAAAGTCACTGGCAGCAGGGTAACGTATTGGGTTAAGGTAAGGGACAAGTTGTCTTTTTGGCTTCTACTGTTGATGCTTGGCAGATCATCTTATTAGAATTAGTATGGTCTGGCAGGGGTCACTCGCCTTAGTTAGATAGGCACTGCGCACCACAAGGAACTGGCTATCCTTGGATGAATTAGGCCAATGAATCCTCTACTCCATTTAGTCAGTCTACGGAAAGCGAAAATGGCAGAATGGCTCCTAGTCCCTTTTGGTAGATCAGTATCTACTTCCATGTTTCGTATTATGGGCGCAACCGTCTTAGTCAAAGACTGCTCTCAGCCTATTGGCCAAAGTGGATCTGTTACCCCTACCAACGGTGATGAAATGCTGACATTGTTGTTTGAGGCTACCAAGAACTGGTGGAATTTCATCGTTGCCAACATAGCTCAGCCTCTCATCTGGGTGCATTTCCTTGCCCATTTCCACCTTCTGTTTGATGTTATGCAGCAATGACTAGTCAACGCTAGATGTTACCCACCCATACCTTTATCCACTGGTACTTTGACCATAATCTCTATATCTGCCTGCCCACAGATGCTTACACTCACCTCCTCACTTTATATCCAAGGAGTCACCAAGCACTGTATCTATCAATATAACAAGATGATGGGGCCCACAATGTTTGCAAGATTCAGTTATTTGGGCAACAGACCCGTTGACAGCAGAATGACCATGTAACTGTAGGGCAAATGTAATTTTGTTGGCAAGGAAGTGGTATTTTTGGGTCATTACATCACTCCTGAAGTATCAGCAGAACTCGAAGTGTGCCCCTTTCATAAGGATGATTTCTTCAACTCTATCAGCTGCTACTACTCTCACCTTTCCCATGACAATTGCACTCATATTGCTGTAAGGGAATTACTCTAACAAATGAACAATGTATTGCTCTGCCCATTGGACTTCTTCATTAGAAAACTTTCATAGGCAGAATCCAGTTTCTCATGCCTTCTGCAGCAAAGTACTACAAGTTTATTTGCCTGTCTGTCACTTCCGTCACCTCTCAGAGAAGACCTCCTTTGTCATTCACATTGACCACATACCCCCTGTGCACGCCTTCACTCGACAGTCAGACACCTGCCCCACCCATCAACACTGACATCCTTCTGCTATTTCTGTGTACAACTGTACCATTCAATGCATCCCTGGTAAAGTGAATCCCATCGCTGACATCCTTTCTAGAAACATTCTTGCTGCCATCCACCTGGCATGGGAAGACATAGACCTCAATGACTCCAACGCCACCCTCCTCTATGATGTTGGTACTTGTAGGCCAAGCCTGTGGATATCAGCCTCCATGTGCCGACAGGTATTTCAATTGATCCATGACCACTCCAACTTTTGTACCGATCTATGGCACAGGTACTGGATTAGAAGTTCATATAGCATTTCTTTGCTAAAGAGGCCAAGGATTGGGTCCTGAGATGTATTTCATGTCCATTTTCCAAAGTACAACGACAGATTTGGGTGTCGTCACTTTTTATCAACCTCGGCGTTGTTTTTCTCACGTTCACGTTGACGTGCTTGGCGGTGCCCCTTACCCATGTCATAGACACAGTTGCCTTACAGTCATAAATCATTCCTCTCTGTAGCCTGAAAGCATCCCCATGCAAGATCCAACATCTGCCTCATGTATCGCTGGCTTAGTTTCCTAATTGATATCAAGATTCAGCATTCAAGCGCACATTACTTTCAAGCCACAACTTATGACCCCATTCCTTTCCACCTATTGTACATCGAAAGCTTTCTCCCTCAGCGTTGTGAATAAAGAGGATTGAATCACCATTGACCACCTAAAACCAACGAATCTACTTCAACACGACCCACCAACAGTTCGATTCAAGGGCAGGTCTTCCTCTTTCGTATGTATGTTTGCTTCGGGGGTGGGGGAACTATGTAATGAACGTGCACCAAGTAGCGCACATACAACTTTTACACTGTAACAGGCATCAGACTTCATGCCTAAAAGCCGTTGATTGTAACACGCTAATGGACCTATTATCATTCCGTTATCACATTGCATATTGTTATGCTAATGTCAACATTATTGGCAAAATCCGTTGAATCTAAATACGCAATTGTTACTCTTCTATGACCTCTTTTGGGTCTATAGATACCTGTATTGTCTCTAACTAAAGTTAGTTGTTCGGAAGCTGTCTTTGTAATAATTACTCCTCTACTGCCGTCACAGTAGTAAGATTACCGGCTTCAGACCTCTTTTTTTATACAAGCAGACGGCATGAGGAAGATAAAGAGAGAGAGAGAGAGAGAGAGAGAGAGAGAGAGAGAGAGAGAGAGAGAGAGAGAGAGAGAGAGAGAGAGAGAGAGAGAGGGAGCTGCAAATAGAATTACCTGTATCTGTACAACTGAACTTTTGCTAATCAATCCTAGTGGAGATTAATCATTGCGTTTGTAAATGAGTTATCATT
>NC_090735.1:28696570-28706570 GCF_036898095.1 Palaemon carinicauda | reverse complement strand
TTAGTATTTTTTAATTTCGTTTTTGAGGTATATTGTGGAATCAGTAGTAACCCACAAATCTGGAAAACTATTGATCTATTACTAAAAAGCTTTTTGTCAAGGTTATAGTGTGTTGTTAATCATACCTGAAAAAATAATTATCATAGGGCAGAAAAATTACGCTGTTCAAAAACTTATTGCTAGAGTGCTTCAACAATACATTGCCTTCTTGCGTTATTGATAACTTAATCCTGAGTTCTGTTAATAAACAAATTAACATAATTAACTGTCTTTTTATAAAAAATCATAAAAAATTATAAAAAGAGAGAGAGAGAGAGAGAGGAGAGAGAGAGAGAGAGAGAGAGAGAGAGAGAGAGAGAGAGAGAGAGATTTATAAACATGAAATAACAATAAAAAATCATTACGCCTACAGATAATAACGAGAGAGAGAGAGAGGAGAGAGAGAGAGAGAGAGAGAGAGAGAGAGAGAGAGAGAGAGAGAGAGAGAGAGAGAGAATATTTTTATAAACTTGAAAAAATCATAAAAAAATAATTACGCCTAGATGTAATGAGAGAGAGAGAGAGAGAGAGAGAGAGAGAGAAGAGAGAGAGAGAGAGAGAGAGAGAGAGAGAGAGGGGGGGGGGTTACGTTTGGGAGTCGCAGGTACCTGGGCACCTTATGCTCAATTATCGCAGCCTCTCATCTTTTAAAAATGGTCATAAAGTCGCTGCTTGGTGGGATGGAAAAACACTCTGGTAGATTTCCCATGAGTCCAGGTGTCAATGATATATCATAAAAAGGCGAAGTTTTGAAGATAAACAGAAAACGGCCCATTTCTGCATAAAGAAAGAAGTGTTTGTGGTGATGTGAAGCTGGTTATACGCAAGAAATGGTGAACATCGAAGTGTAATAAAGGCTAATTTTTTTTATGATGTAATTCAAGTTTATGGATTTTAGTAAATACAATCAGATGCCAGTCATGGTTTGTGGTAAATACCGTCGAAGTCAAAATAGAATATAATGAAACTAGATGCAAATGTTTTCTAAAATCTTTAAACTTTTGGCAACACCTTATATCAACAATTAATTTCTATAAAGTGTGAGTAATGTACGATTCTTATTCAAGTAGAAAATTATATGCATAGTCATATGTGTTTCAGAAATTTTCTATGGCACGTTGAGACACCAAAGTAGTTGATTATGCTCAAAACGTTTTTTTTTTTAAGCTTTTCCTCTTTGAGATATTCCATGCTAATTAGGATAATGATGCTGGTTCCATAAAATGTGTTAGATATTCATTTCTTACAGATACGTAAGATGCGTAGTAAAAACCCTTTTCGTATATAGAAGTTCTGTTCATCTGCAAGAATATCTAAAAGAGCCATAAAAAAGGGATTTACCTTTAATAGTTGCATTTAAGACTATGCTTAAAATAAGCCTTTCATGAAGCAGAGGCTCTTAGACCTACAAGAATATAGGGTAAGAAACTACTTCGTCAATTATTCATATATGCAGCAATTACACTAATAGCTGTTAACGAGAAACCCAATGCCTTAGGCAAGATTTCTATGCTAAAACAAGTCAAGAAATCAAACATAATGTAAGGAATTTCTTTGGTAATATTGGAAGAAGAAAGAAAAGTATTTTTAACTACTCATGTGGAGAAACTTACGATTATCCCATTTATTCCCAGAAATTAATTGAAACAATAAATGCTCAGCAGAACTACTAAATTTAAGACTTCACAACTACTCCAGTATTTGAGGAAAACCGATCATAGAGTAATGAGGCTCGTAGCATCGAACTCATAAACATCATTCGAAACAAACAACAGGAAGGCAGAATTAACCTTACTTTCCATGTTATTGATGAATTAATTAATGAAACAGGTGGAAAAGACTGCAAAGTTGCCCTTAGAATCGTAACTAAACCACATTGGGAAGTTACTAAGGATCTTAGACATTGAGAAAATAAATCAGCAGTATATGTCAGCCTCAAAAGAGAAAAATACGTGTTACAGAAGGACTAAATCATAAATTTCACTACAGAGTTCCAAGGATTAAAGAAAAACCTATCAGAGACTAAAACAAAAGTGCAGGGTATGGACCAAAAAGGTTCTTTCGCAACAAAAAAAATCTTGATACGGATTTTTTAGAGTTTTAATTTTAAAATTTGGTCGTGCTTTAAATTCGCTCTATGAAGAATTGAACCTATCATCCATTCTAGTCCTTCTTGCTAATAAATATCCAGTAATCCGTCAGACATGTCTCTGATCAACTCATTTAGATGTACTCAATGCACCTTAAGGTCATCGTCTTTGGTTTGGAAGAGAGGCATAAATTCGAACCAAGTACTTTGTTTGCCTGTGTGTGTGTGTATGATAGAGAGAGAGAGAGAGAGAGAGAGAGAGAGAGAGAGAGAGAGAGAGAGAGAGAGAGAGAGAGAGAGAGAAGCGGGTAATAGTTTTCTGCCTCCAATGAATAGTCTAAATAAGGTTAACTAAGTTTATTACCGTGAATTTACAAAAATATCCGAAAAAAACGGCGCATATCTACTTCCATGCCGGTAACTCATTAAATCTAAATATCGTATTCCTACATTTTTTTTATTATGACCTATACAGTAAATCATTCACACCAAATGCCATCGATTATTTGTTTGTCCGTCTTTTACCTTAGGAGTCATTTCACCTTCAATGCTTCCTACCAGCGTATGCCTCTTTTTCAATACTTGCCATTAGTTCACCTATTTTAACCTACATCCCTTCGCCTGAATATCATCTATTTTTGTGGTTATCAAAAAAAAAAAAAATTCTTTTAATAAATTAAGGGCACCACGAACCAGTAAATCATTGTTTCCGGACTATAATGATTTATAATGAGACTTATTCATGTTCTTATTTCAGCAATTCCAAGCCATTTCATAATATAAACTAAGTTTCCCTTCATTTGCCAGCCGCCCAATTACTTGCATTTGCATTTAGAGACTGCTTATTGCTATGAAGTCAGCAAGGTAAAGAAAAATTGTATATGAAACTGATTTTCTATAATTATCATCTGTCTATATTCTTGAATTACAGGAAATGGTTGCTGTGGCTATCCCTTATTTACAGTAAAAGTGTTTTCTACTGAACATATTTCCACTGTCTCACAACAAAAGCTAGAATTAGTCATTCAGAAAAGGGAAACGACTTTATAAGAAATATGTCCAGAAAAGAGATAGTTCGGAATAAGGTATTATGTAACATCAAATCGAGAAGAATACTGATTAGAGTACAGAAAAAAATCAGACCATGTAAGAACCGAAAGGAATTAATAAAAGACACACATACATACAGGTAAGAAGAGAAATGAATGAATAGAGCTCCCATATATAGACACAAACGCGCACACATAAAAGTTAAAAACTATTTTTGAATAGGAAAATAAAAAGTACCCTGTGAAAACAGAATCAGATGATTGTTTCTAGGAATAATTCTTACTAATGTTCAAATTCTTCACCTGAATCAAACATTACCATCTTTAATCTCTGGGAAATTCAATTAGAATAATGTAAATACAAGATATAAAAACTGCACATGAAGCGGTGGGCAAATATTATGAGGAGCGAAGAAGGAAATAGTTCAAATAGTCTTATGTTTTGGACTTAGATTCTTCTCCCCGATTTTTATTATTAGAATCATTCGCCAAATGAATTAAATCGATAGGTAATGACGCAATACTGGTTTACGAGTGAACAAAATAAATAGCAGGTACAAAGGAATATATACAATAAAAGAAGGCAAATAAAAAATGTTATTGAAAAGTTGATTATCATAAAAGTCAAAGATTTCCCTTCACTTTTTTTTTCCGTTTCAAGTTGTAACATTATTCTATGAATTCTTGTTGTCTTTGTTTTTCCTCTGTATTCTAATAAAGGTTCCTCGCGAATTTATGTTACACATTAGCTTATTCCGAACTTTCTCTTGTCTGGATATATTTCTTTTAAAGTTGTATTCATTTTCTAAATAATAGATTATAGCTCTAGGCGTGAGGCAGTGGAAGTATATTCAGTGGAGAATATTCTTACTGGAATTAGGGATAGCAACAGAAACCATTTCCAGTAATTCAAGAATATAGCTGAATAAGAACTACAGGAAATGAATTCCAGACGCAATCTTTCTTGACCTTGCTGACTTTAGGAATAAGAAGTAGCTATTGTGGCTTGTGCTATAAATGCAAATGTAAGCATTCAGGAGGAAATAGTAATCTCGGACGATGCAGAATATTCGGGATTCTGGCAAACGAAGGAATGCATCTTCAGCGTGAGAAAGTATGACTAATAATTACATGATTAGAAACAATTACAAGAGTGGTGTCTTGAGTTTAAATGCTATAGATATAAATTGTTCTACCCGGAGATCCTTTCACTGCGGTATTAGACATTAGTATTAACTGCATGCTTATTATTACTATAATTGTCAATATTAGTATTGATAGTATCGGAAAAGAGGTTAAAACCCATGGAGGGATCTTCTGCGAACCTGGACCATTCGCCTTATCAGTCTGTCTAAAAGTATTAGGACTTCTCAAAGTTCATCTTAGTAAATGACAGGAATGTTGACTACGTAATAACTCATTGGGTAATAATTATGATTATAAGAGTAATTTTGGACTAAGGTTTTAAGACAGATATATCAACGAAATGATTGCCGAAAGTCTGTTTTATATTTTAACTTTTTCAATATATTTATACTTATGCCATTACAGCGAATTATATATTTTTCGTTTTCAAACTAGATATTAAGAGTTCTTTATAAGGCTATTGCTTCCATTTCTCCAGTGAAACTAACTGTTTTGAAAGTATCTTATCAAAACCACTTAACAGTTGTAAGAGGATTATCTGTTTACCCATTATTCCATGAAAGGCTTGATGGCAAACGTATTTAGTGCATAATGGGTTCGCTAACAACCATTAACGGCGATCGTGATTCCACTCTAAAGCCACGAAACATATTTTGATTTCCCAATTCGTGATTCTGAAAAGCTTTTACTATGAATCTGTGCGTGTCTGTTCATGTGAAAATTTCCATTTGGGAAAATTTCATATAAATGTTAATACACACGTATTATGACAGCTGGCGAATTACATAAAATCTCTAGACACAAACTCACCTATTTATATTACATAAGTCTGTTACACTTAAAAATAATACCCGAGCTCTGGGAGAGTACTTAATTTGAACTATTCAAAAACAACCTCTTACTTTGGTTCTTAGTCTGGGATTATGAGCTAATCACTGTAGGAAATATTGTTGATCGAAATAATACACGCTTTACAAAAATAAATATATTCTATAAAAAGTTCCAACACTTCGAAGGAATTAGCACCAGAAATAAATCCCTCGAAATATTAAATCTGAAGTAAACCTCAAAATAAGACAAGAAAACATTTCTCTATGAAAATTATACAAACACTGGTTTCAGTGAAAATTAATTTTATATAAATATTTAATTTTGATAATTAAGTAAAATACTTAAAACCTTAACACACTAATGATTAAACACTAGATTAAATTTACATAAATGTAACTGTTACACAAGTCTTTTGGTTCACACGAGGTTTCTGAACAGTTGAGCAAAATAAATAAACTTCAATGTTTAATCTAAATCTCACAGGGCTAGTTACAAATCTATGTTAAAGTACTTTAACACACTACACTTGATTTAACATCCAAAAAAAATTTCACCAACGTTTGAACAATATTATGCACAATATATGATAAGTAAAGAATTTATTCACGTTTGAGAGGACAAACACTTGATAGGAAAGAGGGCAGGTGAACTTTGGCTTTTTCAAAGGGATAGGCTGAATCTCTTCTGCTGCTTATACATTTCTGTGGGCTAATATATATGGAATTAGTTATTCCAGAACCTTCCATTTCAGCCTACTGGAAGCGTGGGAGTCATGGCTCTGGGGGTGTAATGTTGCCAACAAAGTAAATTGAAAAAGGAATACTAGCCTTGCTTGCGAAGAAACCCTCTCTCAGCTAACTCTGCCTACCTCCCTCTTGTGATAATAAAGAAAACAGTAAATCTACTTCAAGAACTTTCATGCACCTTCCAACCACGTGAAAACATAAAAATTACACAATCCCCCGGGTTCATACCTTGTATGGGTCGTACAGCATACCTAAACGAGCTTACATAAGACTTCATAACAAAATACGGGAAATAAAAAGTGAATTCTTAAAAATAAAAAATTTACATATACTGAATTAAATGAAAATTACAATTTCATGAATGACATAAGTCTTGTGTAATTTACATACATTACTTAAACTTACATAAGTGGAACTCACCTTACGAGGTGGTTATACATTTTTTTAATACACAAATGAAATACATGAATAAGATATTTACTCTCATGCTAGACCAGCTTCGTAAGAGTATATCATCAACAAAATTATATCTGTCCAAACTTGAATTAGTTTTAAAAACGGACAAACAGGGGCTTTAACCATAAACTTATTCCAACTTCGTTGGTGGAGGTAATAAGAGAGAAATGAGCATAAATGAAAAAATGCCAACGATATTTAAGACATAAACAATGGTACGTAATAACCGATTGTTATTCACCACATATTAGCTTAAGTATCAAATTGTCTCTCATCTTTATCATAAATCCATATTTACTGTTTCACTCATCAAGCAGCACTTTTATATAATGAAGAAAGTCTCCCTTACAGAAATAAATTTGCATATTCATATATAAAGTATAATCTCTCCCTCTTATTAACACTATGAATAAATAAAATAAAGTATAAAATCTCTCGCTTACAGTAACACCATGCATATATACATCTATATATAAAATCTCTCTCTTACAGTAACACTATGCATATATGCATTTATGTGTATTAACACCTGTATATCAAACACAAAATAGAATTTGCAAAAGTGCGACAGAATTGAAATTCCCGAGGCAGGAGCCACTTCCAATAACATAGAATAGGTTTTGAGCTGCTTTATTTCTACAGTGAACTCGATGTTGTAGCAAATGGAAAAGAATCTTTGATGAAACAATCATGATCAGTTTTGATATCAGGAATTTGATTTAATATTGGATATAATTTTTATTATTCAGAGGAAGGAAGAATATATTTGTTCTCATCCATCCATAGCATTATATGGTATATATACAAACTAATACATAATATAAATATGATATCTATCTATCTATCGGTATATATATATATATATATATATATATATATATATATATATATATATATATATATATATACATATATATATATATATATATATATATATATATATATATATATATATATACATATGTATATATATATATATATATATATATATATATATATATATATATATATATTATATATATATATATATATATATATATATATATATATATATATATATATATAAATACACAGTGCTAGGTGGTATATCTTAGCAGTCCATGTTTGCCAACAGTTATATAAGCGGATGAACAGCTTGGTGGAGTAAAGAAAACTTTGGGTGTGAAGGAAATGCCCCATTAAATCTCGACGAAGACACTGGAAGCAGGGTGAGGTATTCGGTGAAGGTGAGAGACAAGTTGTCTTTTGGACTTTTACTCTTGATGCGTGGCAGATGATCTCACTAGAATTAGTATGGTCTGGCAGGGGTCACTCGCCTTAGTTAGTCACTGCACATCACCAAGAACTGGGTATCCTTGGATGAATTACGCCAATGAATCCTCTACCGGATTTAGTCAGTCTACAGAAAGCAGAAATGGCAGAATGGCACCTAGTGCCTTTTGATGGATTAGTATCTACTTCTGCCATGTTTCGTATTAAGGGTACAACCACATTATTCAAAGACTGCTCTCAGCCTAGTGGCTAAAGTGGATCTGTTACCCACACTCACGGTGATGAGAGGCTGACACTGTTGTTTAAGGGCTACTAAGAACTGGTTGAATTTTATCGTCGCCAGCATTACTCAGCCTCTCATCTGGGCGTATTCCCTTGCCCATTTCCACCTTCTGTTTCATGTTGTGCAGAAATATCTTACCCATTCACACCTTTATCACCTGGTTCCTCTGACCTTATCTCCACATCCGTCTGCCCACAGATGCCTACGCTCACCTCCTTACTTTATATCCTTGGTGTCGCCACGCACTGTATCTATCAACATATCGAGACATCGGGCCCACAGTGTTTGGAAGATTCAAACAATGGGTACCAGACCGGTTGCCAGTAGAATTGTCCTTTAATCAGGTTTTACAAATACACTTTTGTTGCCAAGGAAGTGGTATTCTTGGGTCATTACATCACTCATGTAGTATCAACAGTGGCGAAGATATCAACAGTATACAAGTTCCCCATGCCTTTGACGGTCAAAGCCCAGTAGGAGTTCTTGGGCATGGTGAACTATAATCAGCAGTTTTTTGCAAGACATTACTACTATTCTTGTCCTCTACAAATCTCTCAAGGAAAAGAAATTTTTTTTAAGTGTGTCCCTTTCATAAGGCAGATTTCTCCAACCCTCCCACCTGCTATTGCTTTCACCTTACCCATGACAATTGTACTTCTATTGCTGTAAGGGAGTTACTTTAACAAATGAACAATGGGTTGCTCTGCCCCTTGGCTTTGTTCAGTAGAAAACTTTCAAAGGCAGAATCCAGTTACTCATGCCTTCGGCAGCAAAGTCCTATAAGATTATTTGCCCGTCTGTCTCTTCCGTCAGTTCTCCAAGTTCCTCTTTTGTCATTCACACAGATCACATGCCTCTTGTGCATGCCTTCACTCGACAGTCAGATACCTGCCCACCCATCAACACTGATATTTTTCCGCCATTTCTGAATACATCTGTACTATTCAATAAATGCCTGGTAAACTGAATCAGATCACTGACATCCTTTCTAGAAACATGCTTGCTGTCATCCACCTAGCATGGGAAGACATCACTCTCGATGACTCCAATGCCACCCTCCTCTATGATGTTAGTACTGGTACGCCAAGCCTGTGGATACCAGCCTCCATGTGCCAACAGGTGTTTCAATTGATCCATGACCACTCCAACTTTTGTACCAATCTACAGCACAGGTACTGGATTAAAAATGCATATGGCAGGTCTTTGCAAGAGAGACCAAAGATTTGGTGTTTGCCTGTATTTCATGTCAATCTTCCAAAGTACATCGACACAGATTCTGGTTTTGTCACTTTTTATCAACCTCAGCATTGTTTTTCTCACGTTCACGTTGACGTGCTTGGCGCTGCCACTTGCCCACTTCATAGACAGTTTTCTTTCAGTCATAAATCATTCCTCTATGTAGCCTGAAGGCATCCCAATGCAAGATCCAACATATGGCTCATGTACTGCTGGCTTAAATTCATGATAGATAACAAGATTCAGCATCCCAGAGCACATTACCTTCGACAGGGATGCTACTTTCACCACTCAATTGTGGAAATTATCTGGGCATCTTCTCAGCATCACCCTACATCATATTACTACTTACAATCTTGCAGCCAATAGATTGTTGGAAAGTTTTCATCGTACCCTTAAAGCAGCTTTGATGTCCCACTGCAACAACTAAAGATAGTTTCCACAACTTATCTGGGTCCTCCGCAGACCGAGGACCACTCACAACGACACGAAAGATGTCTCAACAGAAGAAATAGTAAATAGTGCCTGTGTTACGTTGTGGGAAAATTTACCTCCTGGCGTCAGACTTACAAACCTCTAGTAAAGCAGCACATGCTGAAAGACCTAACTCCCTAACAAGTATTTTCATGCACCCCGATGCTTGCAAGTCACAGCTTATGCTCCCATATATGGGTGCATTCCTTGCCATCCATTGTACATCGAAAGCTTTCTCCCTCAACGTTCTGAATAACGAGGATTGAATCACCACTGACCACCTAAAACCATCAAATCTACTTCAAAACGACCCACCAACAGTACGACTAAGGACAGGTCTTCCTCTTTCTTATGTATGTTTGCTTCGGGGGAAAGGGGG
>NC_090735.1:28684070-28689070 GCF_036898095.1 Palaemon carinicauda | reverse complement strand
GAACAAGTCACGCTTGATATAGTTAAGACTTAGGTATGCTGATTGTCCAGCTTCTAAACCACCCTTATTAATTGAAGATGCCCCCAGTAGGTAGCTTTTAAAGTTTCGCCTACTCAAATCTCGTATCCCAGAGATTTCTCATAAAAAAAAAAAATCTGAAGCCCTAAGATTTTGCCATTTCTTAAAATCGCCATTCAAAAGTGATATTTAGGAAATCAAGTCAAATTTCATTATATGTGATTTACTAAATTAAGTTTCATTATAAGTGAAATTTCCTCCATCTCTATTTCATTATGAAGTGATTTATTTTGTTATATAAATTTCGCAAGTGAAATTAGCCAATTTCCAATTTCGGAGATTTTCGTAATTCCAATCGTTATCTCTAGTCAGGAAATTAACTTGTATATTGTTTGGTGTTAAAGGTACTATTTTGGTGTACAAATAACATTTACGTGTCGGTAAATGAATATTTAGATACTTGTGTTAAATTACTCCTGTTATATCTATAAAACGCATACTACGTATTTTGTCCAGTTTGTGCATTATTCTGATAATCAATTACTTTAAACTAAGTGTTGACTATTAACTAGATACTTTATCATAACGCGAATAATATAGCATTTATATAAATTAAAATGTAACATTGAAAAGTTATCGTATTAAGCTGGTATAAATTAAAAGGAAATGTAAACTAGAACGTGCTAATTAGGTATGTTTAAAGTAAAAAATACCTTTGCGTTTTAAAGCCTTGTTTACCGATTCGGTAAAATTGTTGTAAAAGTTTGTGATGTTAAGCGTGTCGTTTGAATAATTATGAAGTAGTTAGCCGCGTGCTCAAGATCTCGAGTATAAAAAAAATAATTGTTCAGTCGTTAACTGTGAATAAAAGTTTTAATAGTATTATCGTAAGTTTCGCGAGACTTAATTTTGTATTTAAGCTATTTTTGTGCAAGTGTGATCTAATCATATAATTTTGTAATTTTGTGATCTCTCGATCTTGTAATTTTGTGATCGCTGTTTTGTATTTCTGTGATCGAAAGATTGTTATTTTGCGATCGTATGATCTTATACTTATTCTTGTAAAGTTTGTATATTTATTTTAGTTTGTACTTATCTTGCGCCACGGGCGACATTCAAAATGCCTTTCAACTTGCAACAATTTATTGTATCACCACGGGATCATGTGGAATCTCTCACAGTTGCCACAAAAACTGACCTAAAGAATCTAGCTCGCCATTATGATGTACAGGTTCCCGCAACTGCCGTAAAATGTGTAATTCTCAGTCATATTTTGAACTTCCTTGTAGATGAAGATATTGTTCCAGAAGAAGAATTGGCTGACGTTCGAGCTCTAACAGTTACCAATCCAAATAGTGACTTGGATAAACTAAGTCTACAGCTGGAGTTGGAAAAGATGAAGATGCAAGCCGCAACTGCAGCGGCAACTGCCGCAACTGCAGCGGCAACTGCCGCAACTGCCGCCGCTGAGGTAGAAGAAAGGAAAGCCGCTGCTGCTGAACGAGCCGCAACTGCCGCCGCTGAGGTAGAAGAGAGGAAAGCCGCTGCTGCTGAAAGAGCCGCAACTGCCGCAACTCTGGTAGAACGAGAAAGAGCCGCTGCTGCTGAACGAGCCGCAACTGCCGCCGCTGAGTTAGAAGAGAGGAAAGCCGCTGCTGCTGAGCGCACGGCTGCTGCTGCTGCTTCCCTAGAACGTATCAAGGTGGAAACTGCTGCGGAAGCTGCTGCAACTGCTTTGGAGCAACAAGAAAAAGAAAGTGAACAGAAAAACAAAGCTCTCCGTGTTAGGCTGCAGATTGAGAGAGAAGCGGCCACAGTAACAGAACGGGATCTGGCATTTATAAGACTGAAAGAAAAGGAAGAAGGTAAGCTAATTCCCGAACCCTTTGATGTGGCCAAGGTGCAGAAATTGCTGCCCACATTTGAAGAACGGGAACCTGATAACTACTTTTCTGTGTTCGAAGACACAGCCAAGAATCTCAATTGGCCTCAGGACAAATGGTATTTGATCATCCGGAACTCATTTAAAGGTAAAGCATTATCTGTATGTGCCACTATGTTAGAGGAACATGATTATTTCATAATTAAACAGGCAATCCTTGATGCTTATTCTATTACTGCGGAAGGTTATAGGCAAATATTTCGTAATAGTCAGAAGCAAGTTCAGCAGACCTTTTTAGAATTTATGAATGGAAAGATTAAACAGTTTCAGAAGTGGGTAGACAAAGTAGATGTCAAAACTTTCGAGCAGTTGAAAGATTTAATAGTAATGGAGGAGTTCTTAAGGAAAATACCAGGTAGCATTAATGTGTATCTAAGAGAGCAGAATGAATCTGACCCTAAGAAAGCCGCTTTAAAGGCAGATGACTATGCTCTTATTCATAAAGTAGGTAAAACCCCAAACAGGAACCAAAACCTAAAGTGGAGAAGAAAAAGACCTTCCATTGTGCATCACACGAGTCCCAAGCGTTTGCACCCTTCACTTGCTCAGGCAAAATAAATGGTAAACCTGTAACCATACTCAGAGACACTGGATCCTCTCAAACGATCGTCTCTCCTAAAGTAATACGACCTAAAGGTGAAACTCACAGGTATGTTGCAGTTAATGACTTAACCAGTAAGTCTATGTTGCCTCTCATTAATGTAAACCTTCATTGTCCTTATTTCTCTGGAACTACTGAAGTAGCTGTAAATCCAGAACTGTTACCATGCAAGAATGTTGATGTAATCCTGGGTAATGACATAGCTAACTCTGTTGTCTTAACAAACTTAATAGCAGTATCTCCAGGTGAAGTTGTACAGGAGGAATGCTTAGCAGTGACACGAAGCAGTAAAAAGGACACCCCTACTGAATCATCATCAAACCCGTTGCCAGTCTCTGAACCTATGGATTTCAACGAGTTGATGAGTACATATAAGATCCAGCCTGATTCCTTTAGCTATCAACAAAGGAAAGATGTCACTCTACAGCAGTGTTTCAACCAAGTGAAACCAAAGGATACCAACAAGTGTTCTTATTTTTATATTAATAATAATGTACTAATGAGAAAATTCAGGTCCAGCAAGAACAGTCATCTAGAAACCTGGAAGGATCTATTCCAGGTAGTTGTTCCTAAGGATATAAGACCTCTGATCCTAGAATTGTCTCACTCTGCTGACTCTCATCTTGGTATCACTAAAACATATGAACGCATCAGTCAAGACTTTTATTGGCCAAACATGAAGAATGACATTAAAGAGTACGTAAAAACATGTACAACATGTCAAAAAGTAAGTAGTCCTAATGTAAAAGTACCAGTTGCACCCTTAAAACCTATACTTGTGCCTAAAGAACCTTTCAGTAAGATCATAGTAGATTGTGTAGGCCCTTTGCCTAAGACAAAAAGGGGACATGAATACTTGCTTACGGCCTTATGCCCAACTACGCGTTATCCATTTGCAGTACCTTTAAGAAACATTTCAGCCAAGAACATCCTAAAGTCACTAGTGTCCATATTTACTGTTGTAGGATTTCCAACTGAACTACAATGTGATCAAGGAACCAATTTCATGAGTCATGCTTTTAAAACAGCTATGAAAGATTACCATATAACCCAAGTCTCATCCTCAGCTTACCATCCACAGACCAATGGAGCATTAGAACGCACTCACCAGACCATTAAAAATCTTCTCCGGAAATACATCCATAGTTCAGGTAACGAGTGGGATTGCGATTTGGAACTGATCATGTACATCATACGAGGAGTTCGAAATCAGTCTACTGGTATGTCACCTTTTGAACTACTCTTCGGTCGACGGCCACGAACTATCCTCAGTTCAGTCAAAGAACGCATCCTGAAGTTGGGAGATAATGAGGTACCTCTTTCCCAATATATTTCAGAACTCAACAAGAAACTTTCAGATCTTCACTCCATTGCCAAAACTAACTTGATAACAGCTCAAGAGAAGATGAAGATTAACTATGATAAAAAGGCTAAAACCAGAAGTTTCAAAGTAGGAGATGCAGTGCTGCTATACCATCCGATTGCAGGCTCTCCCCTACGAGAGAAATACCAGGGACCTTATACCATCACTCAACGTATCTCGCCAACCAACTATATAATCGCCACTCCAGATAAGCGTAAGTCTACTCAATTAGTCCACATAAACCTCTTAAAGGCCTATTTGTCTCCCTCAACAGCTGAAAATAAAACGGTAATGATTACTAGTGCCATACCATACATAGATTGTCCTATGGATCAATTTACAGATGATCCAATAACTGCATCTTGGCAGGATTCTCAAAACTCAAAGATCTTGGAAAACTTATCAGACTATCTAAAACCCTTATCTGCATCAAAATGTAAATCTTTAGTAGCTTTATTCCATGAATTTCCTAGTATAACTTCAGATAAACCAGGCAGATGCACCATGCTAGATCATGACATCAAACTACAACCAGGTGCTGCACCCATTAAACAAGCTTTCTATCGAACATCACAGAAGAAATTGGGTATCATGAAAGAAGAAGTGAACTACTTAGTAAGAGAAGGATTGGCAGAACCCAGTGCGTCACCATGGGCTTCCCCATGTCTCCTAGTAGGAAAGAAAAATGGTAAATTTCGTCTTTGTACCGATTACAGGAAGATTAATAATTTAACAATTAAAGATTCGTATCCTCTACCAAGAATACAAGATATCATTGACCAAGTAAGTAATTCGACCTACTTAACCCAAATAGATTTGTTGAAGGGTTATTACCAAATTAAATTAACAGAAACGGCAAAGGAAATTTCTTCATTTATCACTCCATTTGGCTTATTTAGTTATAACGTAATGCCATTCGGATTAGCCAACGCACCTGCCACCTTCCAAAGAGTAATGTCTTTAATTTTACAGGACTTGGAAAAAGTATTTGTATATTTAGATGACATCATTATTGCCTCTGACACATGGATAAACCATATTCAAAAGATAAAAGAAGTTTTCTCAAGGTTGAAACA
>NC_090735.1:28676570-28679070 GCF_036898095.1 Palaemon carinicauda | reverse complement strand
CATATACATATATATATATATATATATATATATATATATATATATATATATATATATATATATATATTATATAATATTATGTATATATATATATATATATATATATATATATATATAAATATATATATATATATACATATATATATTATATAATATTATATATATATATATATATATATATATATATATATATATATATATATATATATATAGATGAAGAGACAAGTGAATAGACGAAAACAGTGTGATTACATGGGTATAATGTATATCAATCCTTTTCAAAAAATTTATTAAAAAAGAATATGATATAAAAAATGTATTTCACGTTAATCCATCTGTCAGACTACATTTTTACATTTTCTATCATGACGATACATCCAAAAATCAGTATGAAATAATTTTCGATAATACTTCTATCAAAATACCTAAAAAAAAAAAAAATAAGGGAAATGGCATATCTATTTCACGTTTCCCTTTGCAACGAATCCAATATCACATCACATTACTGCATGCACTATAAATGGATTACAAAATTTACATGAATATTTGTTTATTCTAGTGAAATATCTCTCTCTCTCTCTCTCTCTCTCTCTCTCTCTCTCTCTCTCTCTCTCTCTCTCTCTCTCTCTCATTTATGCTGCCGATTATGTGACTTGCAATATGTGATCATAAGAAATACTACAGTATATTAGATATGAAGTGGCAGTAATGTAATAAAACACGAGAACTCTAAACTATGAAAAATAAAAAAAATAATAAAAATGACATAACCCTTGTAACAAATAAAACTCTGTCACTCCATATCACAAAGATTAACAGCTCTAAAGGTTAAAAAAAAAAATGCAAGATTAATGTAACTGATCTTTCCATTTTTCCTTCAGTTCAAGGACAGTTCAATTCCAATTCCGTTGCAAGTCATTGATATAGATGAAAGATTCAGAATTGCAATTTATTACCTTTAATTATATACGCTCTTTGATTGTTTGGTATTCTCAGTGTTGTCAGGTGTATGAGGCCAGAGGAGAATCTGTAAAGAATAGGCCAGACTATTCGGTGTCTGTGTAAGCAAAAGGAAAGAACCGTAACAAGAGAGAAGGGTCCTATGTAGTACTGTCTAGCCAGTCAAAGGAAACCATAACTCTCTAGCTGTAGTATCTCAACGGGCGGTTGGTGCCCAGGCTAACCTACTACCTTGTAAACAATCTTTAGCTTTAAGGCACTGAATATTTCCCTGAACTTCCAGGCCATAGAGATTTCAAGTTGACATTTTGGTTTTACAAGCAAGCAAAACATTTTGAATATACCTCGTAGAATATCCACACGAAGGGTGTAAACTTGAAAAGAAAATTAAAAATTTGTTTGATTAATGCCTTAGATCATCTCAGTTCACCTCTCCTCGAGGGACAGTTCAATTTCAATTCTAAAATAAATATTGAGTATGAATGCTGATTGGAATTCTGAGTTTAATGGCTTTGATTAAGTCTTCTGTGATGACGGAAGCCTGGATTCGAGATAAGATTATTAGAGTCTGCTCCACATTGCATCTCCCTTTTGGCTGTGAACTTCTTGACTGTGTTTTTATTTCTTTGTAAATTGGAGATTTAATTATTGATCACTTTGTGTGGTTAGGTAAGAGAGTCATGAGCATTTTTAACAAAGCAGAAAAGGACCAATGTTGTCAGATACAATATATATATATATATTATATATATATATATATATATATATATATATATATATATATATTATATATATATATATATATTTACACACACACACACACACATATATATATATATATATATATATATATATATATATATATATATATATATATACTGTATATATGTATTATATATATATATATATATATATATATATATATATATATATATGTATATATATGTATATATATATATATATATATGTGTGTGTGTGCACTGTATATATATATATATATATATATATATATATATATATATATATATCTATATATATATATCTATATCTATATCTATATCTATATATATATATATATATATATATATATATATATATATATATATATATATATATATATATATCACAAGCAAACGTGATTTCAATCAATGTAAATATCATCCACGAATGGCATTTAATACCGAATTCTATCTATCTATCTATCTATCTATCTATCTATCTATATATATATATATATATATATATATATATATATATATATATATATATATATATATATATATATATATATATAAATATATATATACATATATGTATATATTGTATATATATATATATATATATATATATATATATACTGTATATATGATATTATATATATATATATATATATATATATATATATATATATATATATATATATATATATATATATATATATCAAAATAAATACTAGATAAAATGGGAGGCCATTCATCTACAAAAAGGGCTATCAAAAATAAAATGACAGTAAGGATATACATTATGCAGAAGACACCTC
>NC_090735.1:28666570-28671570 GCF_036898095.1 Palaemon carinicauda | reverse complement strand
AAAGTACAGAAAATTACCCTGTTCAAAAACTTATTCGATTGATTCAATATTTATCTAGAGATCTGCAATACACATAGAAAGAATAGTGAAGCACAATTAGAATACCATCGGTTCTTTAACATTACATTGCCTTTTGGGGTAAATGATAACTTAATCCTGTTTTCTGTTGAAAAACTCATCATCTTTTTCATAAACCAGAGAAAAAAAATTCTCCAAAATCCATTACGTTTACATGTAATGGCAGAGAGAGAGAGAGAGAGAGAGAGAGAGAGAGAGAGAGAGAGAGAGAGGAGAGAGAGAGAGAGAGAGAGAGAGAGAGAGAGTTAGCTGCGGGCACCTTATCCTTAAGATTTTCGCAGAATCTCCTCTTTTAAAGGTGGTCATGAAGTCGGTGGTTGGTGGGATAGAAAAACTTTCTGGTAGATTCCCCATGAGTCCAGGTGTCAATGATACATCATAAGAAGACGAAGTTCTGAAGATAAACTGAAACACGCTACATTTCTGCATAAAGAAGGAAGTGTTTGTGGTAATGTAAAGCTGGTTGTACGCAAGAAATGGTGAACATTGAGAGAGTAATGTCATGAAAGAAAAGCCTAATGCTTTTTAATGATGTAATTCAAGTTTATGATGAAACCACGATTTCATACAACCAAATGTCAGAATGGTTTGTGGTAAAAAACGGATAAGTCAAGATAAAATATAATTAACTAGATGCATAGGTATTATAAAATCCTCAAACGGTTGGGTTACATGTTATATCAATAATCAATTTCTATAAAGCCTGAGTTTAATGTACGATTCTTAACTATATAGAAAATCATATGCATAATCATAGTGGTTCAGAAATTGTGTCACATTGGGACACCAAAAGTAACTGAATATGCTCAAAAGTATTTTCTATACGATTTTTTTTTTTCTTTTTTAAATCTAACGTCTTCGAGATTATGCCATGCTAACTAGGATAATAATGTTGGTTCTATGCAATATATTAGATGTTCTTTTCTTACAGATACGCAAAATACATGGTAAAAAAACCCTTTTCATGTATAGAAAGTCTCTTCATCTGCAAGACTAAAAAGGGTCAAAGAAAAAGGATTTACATTTCATGATTATGTGTAACACCATGCTCTAAATAAGCCTTTCTTTGATCAGCAGTTCGTGGACCTACCGAATATAGGCTAAGATACTACTGCGTCAATTATTTATAGAGACAGCAATTACACTAACAGCTCTTAAGGAGAAACCCGATGCCTTGGGTAAGATTTTTATGTTAAAACAAGTTTAGAAATCAAACACAGTGTAGGGAATTTCTTCGATAATTATTGGAAGGAGAAAGAAACAAGCATTTAAACTATTCAGATGGAGAAACTTACGATTATGCAATTTATCTGATAAATTAATTGAAATAGCAAACGTTCAGTAGACATTACAAAATTTAAGACTTCACAACCATTCCAGTATTTGAGAAACACCGATCATAGAGTAACGAGGCTCGAAAAAACGTACTCACAAACATCATTCGAAACAAACAACAGGAAGGCAGAATTAACCTTACTTCCCCTGTTATTCATGAGCCAATTGGTGAAACAGGTGGAAAAGACTGTACAGTTGCCCTTAGAACCGTAATTAAATCCCGATATAACGTTACTAAGGATCTGCGATGTAGAGCAAATAAATCAACAGTACAGTATATGTTAGCCTCAAGAGAGATGAATATTTGACAGATGGATTAAATCATAAATTTCGTTACAGAATTCCCAGGGTTGAATAAGAACCTACCAGAGACTAAGAAAAAAAGGGCAGGGCATGGACCATTTTTTTTTTTTTTTTTCGCAACGATAAATCTTGATACGGATTTGTGAGAGTTTTAACTATATGATTTTGTCATGTTTTAAATCCTCGCTATGAAAACTTAAACAGATCATCCAATCTAGAAATTTCTTGCTAATATATATCCTGCAATCTGTCAGATATGTCTCTGTACAGTTCATTTTGATGTTTTCAATGCACTTGAAGGTCATCGTCTGTGGTTTGGTAGAGAGACATAAGTTTTTAGCCGAGTGCAGGACACACCGCTCACGTGTATGAGAGAGAGAGAGAGAGAGGAGAGAGAGAGGAGAGAGAGAGAGAGAGAGAGAGAGGTAATGGTTTTCTGCTTACGATGGATGGTCTAAATAGGGTTAGTCAAGTTTATTACCGTGATTTTATAAAGAGGTTTGTAGCCTCTCTCTCTCTCTCTCTCTCTCTCTCTCTCTCTCTCTCTCTGGTTTTCTACTTACGATGGATGGTCTAAATAGGGTTAGTCAAGTTTATTACCGTGATTTATAAAGAGGTTTGTAGCCCCCCCCCTCTCTCTCTCTCTCTCTCTCTCTCTCTCTCTCTCTCTCTCTCCTATCATATATGCATAGAGAAAGAAATCTAGGAAGTTCATTTTAGAGGAAAATTGCAGATAAAAAGGACTTCATGAATAATAAGTTTAAATGAGATAGTAGCCTTTCTCATCTCGTTTCTCTCCGTGATATTTCTCAATTCTATTGTTCTGCTTTGTAATGCTAAAAACTGACATTAAAATTGTATAATGGATTAAAAACCAAAACTGTAAAATATCCTTTTCAATAAGACTAGATTCATCTACATGAAACGACTGCCAATTTAAGTTAAACTTTAGAAACTTTTTCACGTGAGAAATAGTAAATAAAAGGAAATTATCTTCATAATAGTTACTAGAAATAGTCAGCTTTTTTACCTAGGAATAAATAATAAAATTCAAAAGTTATATTACAAGAAATTGAGAATATATGATTAGCGAAAAATCATAATTTTTACTAATGCTACAAGGTAATGGAGAAGAGATGCTTATATGCTCAAAAGACTCCCGAGAAACTATTGAGGAGACTATGATTTCCAAGAATATCATGATATGGTTACACTGTACTTTTAAATTTTGTACTCTTACATTTCTTCATGGAACTTTATGAATTTTTTTTTTTTTAAAGATGAAAAAAGTAAAACTATTTCATTTTTCCTTAGAGTTTTCATTTTTTGCAATACTATTCTATACTATATTATACTCTACTATGCTATACTATACTGCGCCATATTTCCTGTTGGAGCGCTTGGGTTTATATCATCCTGTTTTTTAGCTATGGATGTAGCTAATAATAATAATAATAATAATAATAATAATAATAATAATAATAATAATAATAATAATAATAATAATAATAATAATAATAAAGTTTTACCATACACCATTAAAGAAATATAAACTTATCGTATAGAAATAGTCCTTGAAGTTACATGACCCTAAAGCAGCTTCAACATAAGACTTCCTAACATTTTAGAAACGTTTCTCGTCAGGGAGAGTTTCTGGGATATTTTAGAATATAAATAATTTAACTATCTACACGATCATGAGATATTAAATACTGAGTGAAGTAACTGAATGGTAAAGATGATGTTTCATTTTAGATTGTTGTGAAATGTTCTTAAGAATGTAGATGTTTACAGAAATGCTATTTTTGCAGAAACGCATTCACGTATGTAAAAGATTAAACTGGAATATTCAAAAGTGCATAGCGAAAGAATAGATGAAAATTATGCAGCTCCTTAGGTAAGTTATCAAAACATTTTTTTTTTCAGTACCTAAATGTTTCTTTCATCTAACGGCAATCTCTGCCTCCTCCACAAACAGGAAAGCAAAGTTAACAGGTTGTTATTAATTTCACCTTTGATATACAACCCGTATTTAGGTACACCTTTGGAGATGGTTGTAAGCCTCAAAATAGCAGCAAGGATACATTTACACCTCTAGGAATAGGGATTTATCTGTAAGTTGCTATGGATATTTGTGCTTTAACTGTAGCTTTTGAATCTTCTTCAAACCCGCAACTTAGAGAGACATTTCAAAACTATAACTTTATTTTCTCGGAGATAAGTAAAATTATGATATTCAGAGCATATTCAGCATGAGACCAATCTATTCAACTTATTTTAGCTAGATCTCTATTAGGAGAATCGGTAACATCGATATACATTTAATAGATGAAAAGGAGGCAAAGAGAAAGTACCATCATCTATATGTGCGACGAGATTGTTTTCTATGCCAAAGCCAAGTATACATAGTACTAAAAGTAAAGGGCCCATAACACCACCTTCGGAAACACCTGATATTAAATTCCTATAGTCCCTCTGGTGGGCATCAACAGCTACAACCTTGCACCTTGCAATCCATCACTTAAAAATAATTCAATAATGTTGCGAAAGCAAAACTGTAAACTAGGACACATATGATTACCTTCAGCTTGCCTATTTAGACCTTTAGCTAAAGGACGTTCGAAAACTTTAGGTAACATAGAAGTTATGGAAATCTGATGGTAATCAGCGGGGCTAGAGTGACTACAAACATTTACTAATGGAATAAGTTTACCAATTCTCTAACAAGTACAAAAAACCTCTTTCTAACTTGCGAAAAATAACAGATAACTTGAAAGATTAAGAAATCAGTTGTGTATACATAGAATAAGGAAAAATTACCTTAAATCTGCAAGTATGCTTTAAAGCTTTACATAGTCTATATTTTAATCTATAAGGGTATCTGCACCCCCACCCCCCTTAAAAAGAACGAACTTCGGATGCTTTTCATTTGACCTCTCTAAAGGAAGCTTGATTTTTCATGTTTGGGAGAAACTTCGAAGTTTGCGCGAGTTCTAGACGTAACTCATTGCATGTGAAACTACAACAGCAACAATAAATGAAATGAAGCTGCATCTTGTCAACTGCAAGGCAAAGGCTTAATACACGTCAATTCATGTCGGGGGTTTTGACAGTTTTCATCACCACGCTTGCCAGTGCAGATAGGTAGTGATGGTAGATTGTACTCTTATCGCTCACAGCAAAACAGCCTAGTATAGGTGGCCCTGGCCAATACAGCTTTATTGATTATGGCAATTCGCAGACCCTTTCACCACGTTAATATATGCTCACTCAGAAATTATGCT